>NC_087202.1:103773235-103858235 GCF_015104395.2 Macrobrachium nipponense | reverse complement strand
CCCAACTCAAGCAGTCGACTCGCACTGACTAGACGAAGTTGACCCGGAGGGCCGCGGCCGCCCGCCACAATAACAAACCCGCACACATGTGCCGCCACACTGCGCAACAGTTGACAATTATGACGATTTCTGTTCGAATTAACAAACGTCTCTCATTCTTCTGGGTAAAGCTACGCGTGTGTCCGGGAAAACTCCAAGTATATTCACTCAGACATTAGACATTCTTCTGAAATAGCGCAGGATGGAGGAGAGCGGCGAGGGAAATACGTCCATGACAGTTGGACGCTCCGAGTGCCAATGATGGGCGGGGAGGAGGAGGAGGAGGAGTAGGAAGAGGAGGGGGAGGAGGAGGCGGCGGCAGAAGCGTAGGGGTAGGCACACAGAAAGCAGACTTGTGTTTGGGCAGATTTATTCAATGGCTTGAAAGCTGAGAACCAAACAGTAACATAAACACCGCCTCCCGTGAAGGAATTCTACGAAGCAGAAAACCAGAGTCATAAAGTTTCTTTAGAGAGAGAGAGAGAGAGAAAGAGACAGACAGAAAAAAAAGAAAAAACATTCAGGCCCACCCGAAGGCTCCCGAGAGGTCACTATAGCGGCAGCGGAATGACGGACTTTCGTTGAACAACACGCAGCCAAGACCAACCGAATTAAGGGGATAACCATTTCTACCTATGAAAGTATTCTGCCTTGTTTTTCTCGAGGAAAATTCATTGTCGGGGATGATACGAAAGTCAAGGACTTACTCCAGTAGTCCCACAGGGTTTACTTGGGGATGGGATAAGGCAGCCACATCTGAAAGGATATTCCAAAAGCCGTAATGGCCATGTCTCAGACGTGTAACACGAGTTACACCTGAAATTCGTCTTGTAGATAAAAAAAAAAAAAAAAAAACTACATTGACAACCGGTTCACTAATCACTTCAGATTTCGTAATAAAGCCAGCCAATACCTGGACAACTAGACAGTGTCTGGTTTATTAAAACGGCAGAAATAACCTACAAATAATTAAAGGAAATGAAAGAAATATAGAACAAAAGAGTCACAAGAACTGTTTTGTTAGTTCACCCAAAAATTAAAATCATATCGCACATTGCATTAGAACTGCCAGGTACTACAACGGCAGCAGAGTCGCCGCCTCAGGTGAACTTTCCCTGATGTGACACTCGAGTGTTGCCTTTCGCACGCCTCCCCCCCCCCCCCCCTCCTCTCTTTCCCACACACTGAATAAGGGCCCAACAAGCCGTGATGCTACCATGACGGAGTTCCCATCATAATGTGCAGCAAGTTAGCAGTAAAGATATGATTTACAGTCCCAGCTCTCTCTCTCTCTCTTTCTATTATATATATATATATATATATAATATATATATGCATACATACTAGTATATATATATATATATATATATATATATATACACAAACAAATATATAACTATATGTAATATAAACATTATTACACACACACACACACATATATATAATATATATATATATATATATATATCTATATATATATTATATATATTATAATTTACACTATTGGGAAGAGTCCCCTTCAGTCCAACACTATGTAAAGAACTGTTTCTATCGAGAGCTTACTCTGCCACTTTCATCTCTTTCCCCATCTTTTCATCAAATGTGAATATTCTATCGAATTAGTAAAAAGTTAGTGGGTATTATTCAATAAATAACTCGGAACGCGGGTTTCTTATAGAGACGGGTAAGGTAACAAACTTTCTCGGTTTATCCTAAACTCTTGTAAGGAATTCCATTCAGACGGTCTAGTTTTTGCTGGCTAACACGATACTAATTTCTTCTCGATAGTTCCAGAAGATGAAGCTGAAACTGACAGCGGTGGTTCACTGGTTAATTTACCCCTTTGAACCTTTACTGATAAAATTGTTAACATTTTTCCTTGAACTAATGAAGATAAGTTCTACATCTGTTGATCATCATCAGAAGAGAGACGTGTTGGAAGGCAAATCACAAACAGAAGATGAAGAGACGAACAGACCAAGCAAAACGACGAGCCCCAGAACAATCTGCAAAAAGACGAAAAACTCCCTCTTCTCGAGGAATGCCAACGAGGAATGTTTCAAACACAGAAATGTCTTTTCTTCGGAGAAACTGGATACATCTCCGTTAAAATGCAGCATAACACACAATCCTTCATTCATATGTTTTAACCTGTCATAGATTCACTATTCAAGTAACGACGTCTCGAAGTCAAAAAGCCGATTATAACTGCCAT
The DNA here is from genome assembly GCF_015104395.2 of Macrobrachium nipponense. Classification (NCBI taxonomy): domain Eukaryota; kingdom Metazoa; phylum Arthropoda; class Malacostraca; order Decapoda; family Palaemonidae; genus Macrobrachium; species Macrobrachium nipponense. The sequence continues at coordinate 103,855,981 of NC_087202.1, read as the reverse complement.
GTAAGCAAACCATAGTCTAAAGTACTTGTGGCCTGCGTTTAACACTTATTCACATCCAAAGTTAAGTATATCTTAGTTTATGCCTTCCTTAAGCTTTTCTCAAAGCTATTTTGCACTTAGCTCTAATGGGTCTTGTGCTTTAACCTAAAATTATTTGAGTTTAAAACTAAGGCAACTTTGCTGTTTCAAGAGTAAGTATTAAACCCATTTTACGCAGGGATATATTATATGTATATATACGTATATATAGGCTATTAACGGAAATTTTACTTTTTGGAGAGAATTTTAGAATATGTTTTCTTCGGCATTTCAACGCTAGAGCCTGAATGCTGAAACTGCATTTACCCTACCCCTCTTATGCCTAACTTTTCTATTGCAATTTTTTTTTTTTTTTTTTTTTTTTTTTTTTTTTTTTTTTTTTTTTTTTTTTTGTCACCAGCCCTACATACATGACAAACCCCATCAACTGTTAGTATGTATTAAACTTGACTGGAGAACCTACTAGCCATCCGATGAAATACGAATACTGATTACGGGCATAACACTTATCAAATTTTCTCCTGTAAAAGTCTCAAAAGACGGAATAAAAAAAGGCAAATTTTCTCCTGTAAAGGTCTCAAAAGACGGAATAAAAAAAGGGAGTTTTCTCTAATATAAAAGAAAATGGGGAATTCTCGAACTTTAGCAATATGGAACAACCAGGATTAATGCACTTTCGGAAATGCATTTTAGGGTGCTGAATACGAATGCATTTCTGACAGCAGAAGGTTGGGGGGTAAATATTGTAAAATGTTATTGCAAGGGAAACGGAATGCATATCCATACAACGCACAATGTGTCTACGTTCACTCAAGCAATTTCCAAATTTTATCGCCTTTTCTACTGCATATGTCAGTTCATCAGTAGCCTTGGTGTTTTTTTTTTTTTTTTTTTTTTTTTTTTTTTTTTTTTTTTTTTTTTTTTTTTTTTTTTTTTTTTAACTAGCTTCATATCCTTGGAGTGCTGACATGCACTTCTCATTCCAGTGATGCAATCTTCTTACTTAGTTTGCAGATGTCCGGCAACAGCAATATATAGAATAGTCTTCTCAAAAGGGAATTTGATAAGACACACCAAATAGGAGACTCAGTGTGGGGATAGAAGATGGAAAGATACTGATAAGTTTCCTGTTAATGTCTGAGATTAGCTGACAGAACATACGTATTCATACTGACGTTACAGGCCACCATTGCCATTCATTTGGTATAAACAAACTAAAAAAAGCGAAGATTCGGCCCCCTGGCTGCTGGTTGGAGTAATGCATCCAGGAAAAGCGGAAGTCATGCTGGAAGTTTGTGAAGGATCAGATGTTGGGAAAAGACAAGTTAGAGAAAGCCCAACATAAAGGTGGAGTTTATTGGGTATATGAGGAAGTTGTCATATATGATGGGATGACTGTTGCCTGAAATTTGAAGCACTGATTCTTCTCTAGTGAAAATATTAGTAAAAGCGGAGGTCTTTTGGAAATATAAGAGAATGTGTACTATCAATATCAGAAAGAATAAGGGGAGGAAAATTATGTTGATGGTATGAGGATAGCGTCGTGAATGCCAAAAGGGACGATAAACAATGTTCGTTACGGGCTCGCATAGATTCCAGGATATGGGGGGTGGAGGTGGGGGGTGGGTGGGGGGAGATTGGTGCATACTTTCGGAACGGGGAACAAGCCCCGTCGTCCCCAGCACACACAAGGGCACGCCATACAATGATGCAAGACTTTAAATATTATCATTTGCCTTAGGCGATAGCAATCGTAAAATGCCAAAGAGAGCGCACAAGAACGCACACGCGCATGAAGACGTTAGGAGAGAAATACGGGAGATCATCAGTGAAATGGATAAGAGTATCCTGTAGTTCGGCCATGCAAACTAAATGAGAAGAGTGCATCACTAAAAAAAAACAAAAAAACTGACGAACTGACAGATACAACAGGAAAGGCTATAAAATCTAGGTAATTGCTTGAGTGACCGTAGATCGAAGAACACCTCACAATATAAAACATACTTACATTCATAAGGTTACTGTTTATGCTAATGAGGTGGTTTAGAAACTTTGTTTCAAGCACCCCTTCCATGGGTAACACTTATTTTAAAATAAACATCCAAGCACATACATATATACTGTGTATATATATTATATATTTGTGTACGTCAATATAAATGTCTGTGTAAGTCAATATAAACGTGTTTGTAAGTCAATACAATAGTAAGTGTGTGTGTGTGTGTGTGTGTGTGTGTGTGTGTGTGTGTGTGTGTGTGTGTGTGTGTGTGTCAGGGAAGAAACACTGGCGTGTGGCACTCACCTCGAAGGAGATTTCGTCGGAGGCCTGAGCGATGTACCTCTTGACGACGTAGGCTGCAGCAACAGCAGGAGTGTTGATATCGGAGTCATCAGTGACGATCAAGCGATGGCCGCGGTTGTCGAGCTCCAGCCAATTGAGTACAGGTCCACAGGTGATTAATGACCCGGCAACCTCACTCAGGCGAGCCACATACTCTCCCAACAGGCCAGCCACGGCAGCCTGAAAAGCAATGGGGAAAATGACGCTGATTAACACTTGCCTATTGAACAGCAGGTATATATAACGTAAGTCTATATTCTAGGCAGTAACTATAAGTATAACCAAAGTTATTTAAAGTTATCTAAGAACTACTAGGGGGCGTCTGTGAAGCTTTTATACCTCTAAGTAAGCGAAAACCAATATGTTGAGAGATGGGCAGAAAAGCAATATGTAACATTACTAGAAGATCAATAATTATAAAACGTATCTGATAAACTTCTCTTTGTTATGAAACATGTATTGATATATAACTTAAATTTTAGGACAGTGTTATTATTATTCAGAAGATGAAACCTATTCATATGGAACAAGCACACACTAGCCATCGACTTGAAATTCAATCTTCCCAAGAATATGGTGTTTATTAAGAAGCAGGAGGTGGTAAAGGGAAAGACATAGGAGAGATAAAAAAAAAAAGGGGGGGGGGGGAGGTAGTAAACTATAAATGCATAAAAATGTATTCAAATACAAGGAGAGTAGTATTGAGTAAGTGATGCATTACATCTTCGCTTGAACATCTTGAGTTCCAACTGCACATCCTATGGGAGGCTGTTCCACAGTCCAACGGAATAAAGGACCTCTGGAACTAAGATGTTCGACAGCGAGTCACATTTATACATATATTGGGGGCTGCTGTTCAGCGAATCTGGTTGCTCTCGTCAAGCAAAGGGAAACAGGGATCAATTGTAAATTCATTTCAACAGAGATCTTTTGCAATTTATGAAAAAGTGACGAACAGGAGACCATCCGTCGATGATCAAGTGACGGATGGTCAAGTCATAACCGCTATTAGGAAACCGAAATCTACCACCACGAACCACAAGAGATAAATCTCTTTCAGAAGCAGACATCCACACACTAATGATCAGTGCCTGATCTTGAGTGGGAGATAATCCAAATTCTTATAATTACAAGATACGTGCATTCATTAATCATTGATCGAGGTCATTCAAATAGAAAAGAAACGGGGGAAATAACCTCAACATTCATTCTTCCGAGCATTTTATGACTGAAGCACACTGGTTCAAGTAATGTCTAACCTTGAAACCTCACAGGTTGAACTGAGGGCATTTCCCTCAAGCATCCCAATTACAAAGCAATCTACAAGTATAATGTTATCTGACTTCTGAGTATTAAGGATACCAAAGTGAGATGGGACTTAGATGTGATCTTGCGCAGTTCGTATACAATTATGTATAAATAACAATTATAATATTATATACATATATTATATATATATAGATATAGATATATATATATATATATATATATATATATATAAATATATATATACACACACACAAACATTATCTACACAAACATATAAATGAATGAATATATACAGTTAAAGCAAGCAGCAGATGATCACAAGAATGGGCAGTAGGCGCAAAGACCTTTTTAAAAATGAAACCAAAGCTTCGAATCACCCTGAAAAACCGCCCAAATCAGAGAAACACGAACGAGAAGGCTGCTGCACCTTACAGGCGAAGGAAGAGCGATCGTAAAAGCGGCTAAAAAGGACACGACATCATCCGACTCCAACGGATCCCACAAATCACCGACATCCGCCGACACTCGTTTAAGTTACACCTGCAAATAAAACCTGCACGACAACTTCCACGGATGCCCTCTAACCACTGCCCAAAACAATGTCCTCTCTCTCTCTCTCTCTCTCTCTCTCTCTCTCTCTCTCCAGAAGTTGTAAATAGCAACAGTGTGGAAGAGCTTAAAAGAAAGCTAGACAAAATCCTTAGGACACTGTGAATGCACAGTAAAACCTACTCCTACAGATAACAAGTCTTTGAGACATCCTAATCCTTGTAACACATTTAACACACTCTCTCTCTCTCTCTCTCTCTCTCTCTCTCTCTCTCTCTCTCTCTCAGGCGAGACGAGAGTATAATGCTCTCACTGAGTTATCACCAATTAAACAGAAATTAAAATGGCCTGAAACGCCGATGAAACGATTTTCGGTGTTAACTGCTGCAAACAAAACAGCTAACAGAAATTTCCAAAGCCTGCAACTCTAACAAGTAACAAAAGTTATTTCACAATAAAATCAACAGCATGTATTATCGCTAACAATGTTCACCTATTCGAAAAAGCAGTCATTATTTTATACTAAATAATAACTATAGATGATGGCTACCCCGCCGAACGCGTCCCTCACCCCGCCCAAGCCACCCTTTCACACCGCCATGAAGATGGCAACCATTTATAAGACGTACAGGACAAAGTTTTTTTTTGTTTTCTCTCCTTATGCTCTCCCAACACCGTTGCAACCCCAAGTAATCGACTTACAACTAGGCGAGTCTTACTCTACTGCTTAAGGCTGCGTTTATACCAAGCGAATGGAATCGATTCAATTCACGAAGAATCAACACGATTCAAGAGTCGCCTTGATTCGCCACACTAATTTCAATGTAACCATTTACACAAAGCGATTCGAGTCCATACAAACCATGCCGATTCGCTCCGTGTATACGGTGACATTAAAATTAGTGTGGCGAATCAAGACGAATCATGACTCGTTTTGATTCTTCATGAATTTAATATATTCGATTGGCTTGGTGTAAACGCAGCCTGAGTCAGTAAATGTAAGCTCGATTTTGAAGAAATTCACTCAACCTTCCTTCCTTGCAAACCACCCTGGTGGCCGAACGCGGAGTATTCAGTTTGCGAGCTCAACGTGCTGACATTTCAGAGAGAGAGAGAGAGAGAGAGAGAGAGAGAGAGAGAGAGACTAATTAACATTTGGGGCCATATTACACCTCAGGCATCCTGTACTAGAATAGTAATCTAATCCTGTTAATGGTAACATCAGACATCGGACAAATAATACATTTACTCGGAGCGAAGAGACATACGGTTATTAGGAGAGAGAGAGAGAGAGAGAGAGAGAGAGAGAGAGAGAGAATGGTTGAGTAGCTGGAGATGGGGGGAAAAGGATAAGGGCTTGGATAAGGGGGACCACCGACTGAGCAAGGTGGGGGGAGGGGGGGGGGTTGTGAGTGGAGTGCTTGAATAGTGAGTGGCCTCGTGAATGGATGTCTGGGCGGACCAAGAGAGGCGGAGACGAGTCTCGAGAGAAGGAAAACGAGCTAGGAAATTAGGAGACTGGTGGTGATACAGCACATACTATATAAATGGAAGAGTCGAGTTCACCCTACTATTGCCCGGGTAAAAGAACTGATTCCAAAACTGGCTTAAAGAAACGACAAAGAAGAAATGAATAAAAATAAAAAATATACTTAACAGAAGAAGAAAATATCGCACGAATTTCAATTTTAAAAATCTGCTTTTCTATAAATTCCTTTGAAAATATACGCGACAGACGTACAGATATCTGTATAGCGTAAAAACTACAAAATATATCTAATATGGGACAAGTAAAGTTCTTCTCGTCAGGGAAAGTTAAACAAAGGCCAATGCAATGGACCCGACGTCAGGAGTTTGTCCTCGTCCTACAGACAAGAATACAAATGTCACAGCTGGAGCCCAATATTCATGCATGTAATATTATTATAATAATAAATTACCAGACATATATCCCCGGTGATTAATAATAATATTGGAGGCACTAACAACCATGACGCCATGCATTATTTACTTCTACAGAGCAAAATAATTGCACTGTTCACCATCAAACATAATTACAGGCAGGGCATAGTTGCCTAAAATATAACTGCATAGCCTACTAAACACTTTTTACATTAAATTCCCGTTGAGTTTTGGAAAATATTAACTCTAAAAATCAAGTACAAACACCATTATTTGAAAAATAACTTACGTGATAGTTTACATTGTTATTTTGAGAATCTCTAAATTCTGATAATTCATTACATTCTAAAATAAGTTGCATCGTATATCACATAGTTTACAAGATCTTCCTTCAACATCAGTATGCTGCCAATGATACTAATAAACCAAACGTAGTCTAATTGTTGAAGTGTCCACATCTCGTATGCTGCATTCTCTTCTTCACTCTATTCATACTCATAGTACTCTCTACAGATAAGTGAGCACACGATGTCTCTTCGGATGGACTAACAAGCCTTTGAGACATCCTAATCCTTGTAACTCCTTGTAACGTCAATAACATCTTTGTTTGTAGCTCCTTTAGCCAGTTTATCAGCCATTTGATTAAAATGAATACCTACGTACAAGCGAGGGTATCCAGAAAACTCAACATACTAATACTTTACATTCATAAATCGAATAACGGTCAACAGAACTTTACTATTGAGAGGAAATGCGGCAATTTGACAATAAACAAACAAATACATTCTTTTTTGACCACCAATTTCAACCCTTGATGAATAGCGTGTAAATTCTGCACGTGTATTTTCATTCTCTCTTCTGCCCGTACATACAAAACAGTTGATACATGCATCCTTTTTGCCCACACTACTTTTCCCATCCTCTCTACATGACTATTCAGCAGCAGTAGTAGAAGATATTTTATCCCCAATTCTTACAGACCAAGTCCCATGAAATTCTCGCACAATGACTCCACACCCCACCCTCACATCAATAACAGATCCATTACATGTGGATGGTGTTACATCTGGTTAAGTTCTAATTTTGGATAAAAACGACCGTTTTTACTCACAGGTATTGCATGCTCTTTCTTTAAGTCTCAAGTACAAATACTAACATTTATTCTATGACATAACCATGGTCTAATAGACATTTTAACAAATTAATGCAATATTGTAAACTGTAATATTTCATCATTACTTTGTACAGTTTCTTAAAATTTCCTTCAACACTGAAACCTCTATTACCTGAACGGTTATCCAACAGCCATCTTCAATGCTTTTTCACCTCTTCTAGTCATACGGAGAGCAGCTATACTTGCTATCTCCTGGATTCTGTCTACAATGCCTGGTAGATTTAATTCTAATTGTTTTTAAGTACTCGTGGAGTAGCTACTATAATCAGCACAGCTCTATTCTGCAAAATTTCCCAGGGCCTCAGCTCCCTCTCTGAGTAATTTATCAGCACAGGCGCAGCATAGTCAATACCTGAACTTTCTAATATAAAACATTCTCAAGACAGGCATTCCTGCACCATTACCTCTATTAGCCAATACTTGTAATGGTCTTTTTGTCAGACAAACATTCTTCAAGTGGTTAACTTCATCCATGGTCTTATTAAAAACTATATACTTACCCATGTACTAAAATGACAACCCTTTCCAAAACTTTACAATTCATAAAAAAATTACCATTTTCTTCTTGCTTTACCACCAAACTCATATGCATGCATAAATTCTGCAACTTTGCCAACGCCCTTGTCAAAACTGTTACATTAACACATTGTATTAGGATATCATCAACAATAACAACCTCAGTTCCCCTGGGAAAACTATGCCTCAATTTTTTCCACTGTTTTACCCATTGAGATATTAAAACAGAGTGGGACGGTGTACACCCCCTTCTGGAGTGCCCAATTCCAACTTTATTTTAGAATCACGTCCGTGATACTGAACATGTCAAAGTTCCTTTTAAATCCACAAATGCCCAGCATTTAGCATAAGCATTACTTAAAGCTTCTATAACACAATCTGAAGTACTTTCCATTTCATGAAACCTAACACATTAGGCGATACTTAGTCCCCAATCACAAAGTAGCCTATCAAGTACAAGTCTCTCCATTAGTTTGCATAAGCAAGGAGTGAAACAGGCCTACACTGCCCAATATCTATTGGTATGGGCACAATTAGAGCAACTTTCCACTGACAGGCAGTCTGCCATTCTAGTAACTGAGATTAATCCGATCTACCAAAGGAATGTCCTCCATCACTTACGTAAGCCCATCCCCACCCGGGGCAGTGGATTTAACTTATTTGCACATTTAAGTTTATCCTTTGTAAATGGTAAACAAGTTTCATCAGTGACAGCTGCTCGTAATACAACATGTCGACCTCTTTTATCTCGCCTATTTCTCAAGCAAGCCTGAGCTTTGTTTGGCAGACCACTGAAAACTTGCAGCTCTAGCCCACTTTCCCATTAATTCTCCGGCCTTACCCTTGGGATCAGAATGAGCAAAAAAAAAAAGGTCTTCATTCCACACACCTCCAATATACTTAGTATACAGGAAATAACTTTAAAAAATGATCCCAGTACTTCCCTCCTACGCTTTTCTTAGCCTCAGATTTACAATCTGCATCATTGTATCTCTGCACCGATTATTACTTTTGATTTTTACTCCAGTTACACTGAGGTTTTCAGCGTAACTTCCTCCAGCCTCGTACCACATTGTCGTTTGCATACATCAATTTCTTAAAAGGTTTGCTACATTTGGGAACATTTAAACTACCATAAATAACAACAAACAAATCATAACATTTTTCATCGTTACCATGACCATTGAGACAATTATAACTGTTATACCACTCAACAACCATCCTGAATTGGACTTTTGCAAATTATACCTTTTTCGTTTTATATCAAAATATGTCTTTTCCATTCCTAAGGAAACTTCCACTGCACAGTGGTCACTTACAAGCTGTATATTCAGACATTTAAAGAGTAAGGCATCTTTAATTCTACCAGTGAGTTAAGGATACTGCTCATTATAAAACCATTTCTATTTTAACTACCTCTGCTTCCTACATGGTGATGACATGCATTCATATCACCCAGTAATAAACAGCACTCATAAAAAATATACGGGCAAATTCTCGAGGTCCAACTTATCTGAAAGTACATTGACAGAAAGCACACTATCCCTAACTTATCAAACACTCGACGCCGTCAACTGTTGTGGCTATACACAAATCAGCAGAAATACTACTCTTACCATAAGTAGTCAAACTTCTCGTGTATTATTTGTATTATCTGAAACATTGAAAACTTCGATATCCTAGTAGCCTTAAAGCCAATATCATTTAAACATGTTTCTTGTAAAATTATCACACCTGTCATGTGAAAGACAAACATGGATATCGGTCGACTTTTTTGGAGACATCACATTCCATGATGGAGTTTTGTCTCCATCTTCCCTAATTAATTACCTGAACTTTTAGCCAATGTAACTATATTTTAAGACCTTATTTGGCTGCTGCATATACTACAGTACCCTATTGAACAAGGAAATCATAGTAGTACATAATGAAATTTCTTGCACATCAGTATTATTACTTTATTAGGAATCTTTTGCAATTAATTACACTTACTACATCTTTTGTAATTAATTACACTTACTACATCTAAAGGAACTACCTTACCCTGGTTAACCCCCTCCCTAGATGTAGAAAAGTTTCGTATATCAGCACAGCCACATACTCCTATAGAAGTCGCTCTGTTATTACAGACTCTTGCGATTTGTTCTTACACATTCACAATTTAAGTTCACCGATTCCGAAACGAAATGCTTGAATGACACCGTCACGTATATCAATTAGGTCATGACTAACTTTGGTCCGATTGTTAATCATTTCACTGACTGCACCTCGCAATTTCTCTGCATTCCCGAATATTTACTTTATGTACTATAATTTACCTCCTTGTTCCCTCGCCTGCTAATATGACTGGCCTCTTTATACAGAGCCATGAATTCGCATTGTGCTTCGCCTCCACAGTTACAAAAGTTAACAACAACTTTAACATTTCAATTCTTTATAATCCTTTTGAATCATGGTTTTAGCTGCAGTTGTTACATCTAAAAATGTCACATTTACATACGCAATCGCCACACCTGCTGTATTTGAAACAATCGAGGACTTTCCTTAAATACTCATAACTTTACACAACCAGGGCAGGGAACAAAATAATCTCCCTGGAACTTCTCATATGAGGGTAATCGCCTTTAGCTAAGCAATAGTTTTGCCATTTTGTTTAACCTCCCGTCTCTTGACCCCCACAACTCTATCATCAACGTGCATCTGCACCTACACACAATGGGTATTCAAACACATCACCTAGGTTTATTTTTCGTCATAACTTTTTTATCTAGAACGTTTTGAAAACCGGGAGTTGTTAAATAGCCAACTGCGCTATTATATTTGCAGTTACATATAACACATTTACCTTCCTTTAATGAGACCTCTAACCATGGAAATTTCTTAGAAAACTTTAATGTTCGCTGCATTTTGTTGTGATGATCCATGCAGAGTAATTTGGAAAAACACAGTTTTCGATGGCCAGAAACAGGATCAACAGCCGAACTCGCTTGAGGATTATTCAACACACGTTCATCATTACTTATTCTCTTCCTATTACTGTGTAATGAATATCCAACACCATACTACTGTTTGTTTGTTTGCATGCATGGTGTTTTTATGTTGCATGGAACCAGCGGTTACCATACTACCTTTCCCGAGCGGTATGCATTTTTTTCAGATTTTTTTTTCAATAAAAGAAGTTTCATTAACTTCATCCTTGTCACCACTGGATAATGATAAGTCCATTTCTGAGTCTCCTATAGTATCATTCGAAATTTCGAAGCCATGTCGGACAATACAAAAGGCAAAGAAAAAGAGGATAAGGGTTAGCTACGGACCTGGTTTCCGCAAGGCGCAACCGCAACACATGCATTCGATGCGGTGGTCGAAAGCCAAGTGACAAATATTACGGCATAAATATGCGGCTACGGCCTACGCTTAGGAGGGAGTTGAGAGTAAACAAAAGAAGAGCCACTTTCGGTCACTACTAAACTGCCACTCTATAAACTGCACTTGTTAAATTCAACGACCTGACATTCTTGTTAACGTCAGCTGCTTGAATTACACAAGAAGACACACTCCGTTTTGAACTTATATTTACCATCATTTAGGTTAATATTTGGTAGTATCCTAATGAGGAGCAGTTTCAACTATTATCGTTTTCTGAAATGGCTATTAGTTTTATTTTCTCTCTTAACATTTGTAATTTCCCCTTTTCTTTATTGTATTACATATTGTAATCCACCTGAAGAGTAGACCAGTTGGTCCTGAAACTGCAGTAAATTTTAGCATTTTTAAGATATATTTCCAAAACACAAAGGGATTTTAATGTGTTCTTACAGCGCGACAAGTGTGCGTGTGATATTTAAGCAGTAGGGTTAATAATATAAAACATTAAACGATAGAGTTAATAATATAAACAAAGTTCCATTAAAAATGTTTCAATAAAAAAGAAAAAGTTCACACAGAAATATGACATGCATCATCCAAAATATGAACTATAAAGCCGGTTTCGATCCCATTATAAATCACCAAAATAATCATGATTTTTTTTTCTTTTCTCCCTAAAATATTTTGTTTACACTCGTTTGTAGTTGATGCAGATCACGAGCAGAAAAAATCTAGAATAAAAAAAAATCAAATCAGGCAACTGGCCACTAATAAGGCAATGATAATGTTCTTAGCCCCTGGGCAAATCTGAAGCGAACACAAACAGAATGCCTCGCAGTTCCTTCACGCACAGGAAGATTTCGGCAATGTTATAGTTTTCGGTAGCTCAAATAATTATAATTTGCTTTGAATACAGGTCTGTGAAATCATACTTACACACAAGCAAGTAAATATCCAAAGAGCCGTTCTGCACACTGCTTACAAAATTTAAAAGCGCATAAAATATAGAAATTTAAATGTATTAACCACCTAACAAAAATATAGTTATTCTTTCCCTAAATTAATTGGAAGTTCTTGCGATCAATACTCATTTCGTGTACCTCCTTGAAACAGCAGATCTCTTTCAATAACTGAAGACTACAAAACAGCAATCAGTCATCCTATATGATGACTTTATTACTAATGTGCTGATTATATAGAAAAATCTAAGTGCTCTCTTTTGAACGTCCCAAGGACATTTAAACGCCTACATCAGCCTGAACAGGAAAATCATTGTACTGAAAAAAATATATGATGAATAACAACAAATCACAGTGCTATATGCCATGTCACTTATCACATGACTTTTGTGAGAAAAAACTACTAAAAGATTCTCACAAATATACAACTAGATATAGTACTGGTAATCTTCTTAGGCACGAAGATATGGCAATTCAGTTGTATTCCACATAGGAAAATGAAAATGGTTTATCTCAGAAAATGCCCGACAATTTCGTCCTCCAATGGATCTCTTCCATAAACCATTTTCATTTTCCTATGTGGAATACAACTGAATGACTAGATATGCGTGGGAATATATTCAGTGGAAGTATGGCATAGAGGGAAGGGCAATGAATGTAAGTGCGCACGAGTACCTGTACCTACTAAGATATGTAAGTAAATATGGCACTCCCCGTAGGGGTCAAGACCCCGGAACCCTTCAAGGTTAGACATGTCTGAAGCATCTACGGCCCATTTATCTCCTGGCTTTGAGTGCCACACCTTCCTAACAATACGTTCTGGACGTTTTCCAACTCCTCGTCAGTATCCCGGTGGTTGTACAGCCAAATAAATAGTAATTAATCAATCAATCCTGACCACCTGTAAACTAGAAGTCACCTTTCAAATCAGTTAACAATCCTTTGAAAAATAATAGAAACGCAAGTAATAGGGTTTCATATTAGTACATAAAACACGTGATTGAGTATGAAAAATACAGATGACCTCGAATCTACAGTACTGCAAGAGAGAGAGAGAGAGAGAGCGAGAGAGAGAGAAAGAAGAGAGAGAGAGAGGGGAGGGGGGGGGGGGGGGGGGTTTCAAGATATTTTCATCGATCAATATGTATCCTGTGTATCCATTTCAAAACCCACACACCAAGTTCTGAGAGACTCACTGCGGAGTAAACTGGTCGTGAGCAAAAATTTTCAATCGACATTCCTAGTTATCAATGCTGTGTAAAAATAAGAAAACTAACATTTCCAAAAGAAACATACCACACAACCAAAGGCTATATATACACATACACACACACACACACACACACATATATATATATATATAGAATAACTGAATCACGAAAATTGGAAGGTGATTTATATATAAATAAAGAAAAAGGCCACGAAAAAAAGTGAAACGAAGAAGTACTGCGAGGCCTTTCGACTCAATGTCCTTTACTTAGTAGTCTGTAAAGGACATTGAGTCGAAAGACCTTGCAGTACTGCTTCGTTTCACTTTCTTTCGTGGTTTTTGCATTTATATATATATATATATATATATATATATTTATGTGTGTGTACATAATTGTTTTTTTTTACATTAAGAAGAGCCATTGTATGGTCGTTCTTCAAAAGCAGATTCAAGGATGAGCCTTTGTGCAGAAAATTTCAACGACGACCAACATAAAAATGCTCACCACCGGTGTGTCAGCTACCTCACAAGAACTGTGTATATCCCTTCGATATTGCAAGCACTACTGCGCTTCCAGACCTCTGTAATCCGACCTTTGTAAATTCTTATAGGCCTGTACCAATACTTTCTAGTTAACCACTCTTTTCTTCTCACTCTTGCACTCAAAATCTATGCTTCACTTACAAACATGGAATGGAATGGAATGGAATGGAATATACAATATAGGCCAGAGGCCAAGCGCTGGGACCTATGAGGTCATTCGTCACTGAAAGGGAAATTGAAAGTAAAAGGTATGAAAGGTGTAACAGAATAAGAACATCGCAGCTGCACTATGAAACAATTATTACGAGAGGGTAAAAAGTGTGATGGAAGAAAGAGAATATGAACGGATGCATAGCAAAAGAAATGAAAGGGGTTGCAGCTAGGGACCGAAGGGGTACTGCAAAGAACCTTAAGTAATACCTACAGTGCACCGCGTGAGGTGCATTAGGGGCACTAAACCCGCCCCCCCAACCCCCACCCCCGCCCGGGATTCACTTGCACAAACTCGTCATACATCAAAATTCATGTCCAAAAATTTCTTGGTTCACTACCATGTAGTCCACCTCTTCTCATATTATACAATGATGTGCTCATCTGAGTCCCAAATATCTGTATGAATCAACCGTTTCCAGTCTTCCTTTATCTACTGTAAGAGTAATTGCTACGTATAAGTGGCTTCCATTCATCTTTATCCATTTGCTCTTACCAACAACCGTAGATTTCTCCACTTACTTACAGTGTTAAACTTCAACAAAAATCTCTGTCACTCCTCTTCTCTGTTGCCGAAATTACTACACCATCAACACCCACGAATCGATTAAAGTAATGACACATTTAGATGGGTTTTTGTATGAAATTTATACGACTTTAAAAATCAAGACATTAATAGAAAATATTCTCGACTTTAAAAATCAAGACATTAATAGAAAATATTCTTGTTCATTATCACAGCTAATTTTGTTCAAAGCATAGCGGGACTGAAAATGCAGAGAGAGAGAGAGAGAGAGAGAGAGAGAGAGAGAATTTTAATTTTTTTCACGGTTTTAAAAACCAGGAGCAACAATACTCCACTTGAATGACATGCATCACCGCTGGTTCTAGAAATCACCTTGTAACAGTGGAAACGGTAGGCCGAAGATATCCTTTTGAGGGGCGCCACGTATGCAGCATTATAGGACCACAGCGTCTCCTCTTCCCACTCATATCCGAATTCGTCTAAACGGCGATAGCCAGAGTTTGGTGCCAGGGTGCTTCTCTTGTCCAGAAACGACTGGGACCTGCGGTTGGCCCTCGAACGGAAGGGCCACGTATAAGGCATAGCTTGCAGTGGGTGTGTCGTCGATCAAGCATCAAGGGATTGCAGGAACGTTGTTGTTAAGTCTCCCTCGCTATCCATCACGTTGGCACTCCAGGTGCGGCGCGCACCTCTTCGTAAATTGGATTCATCACCACTTCCGATTTGACTCCAGCAAGGATTCCTCGCGCGACGCACTCTCGTCAAAGTTAAAACAGACTCAACGGCTCAGTGAACATCTGCGTTCACCACCACCATGCTACACTGTTCTGTCGTCATCGAATGACAGAAATTAGGCTTAATCTTACAGCCATAGAGTTTGAGATCTCCTTCAGTTGGTTTTACATAAGCATCAAATATGTCATCAAGGGTAAAATAATTACAGTAACTACATGTACTGTCGCTTCAGTCTATCTGTATTCTGTTGTAAAATATTCATAACTGAAATGATGGGTTTAATCATAAAAAACACAGGGAATTAAATAATGAACTAAGCCGGTACTAAAACAACTCGTATTTCGTTGTGATAAGCATTTTTCAAATTTAAAAATCTTAAGTATATACATAGACATTTACACACATATATATAGATAGATAGATTGATATACACACTTTCATATAAGTAAAGTTTGTGTAAAGACGTACGCTCACATTTATAACTTACACTGGTACAGCTCTCTGCCTCTCTACCTATTTATAGTCAGCTACAGTACACGTACACATATATATCACATATATACAGACACATACACACATATATATGTGTCTAAGAATGTAATTACATTTTTTTTCTCCATGACAAATACTGCTGACATCATAAAAATTTCACGCTTAGAATACGTTCTATATATAAGTAAATACCAAAATAAAATCATTACCGTTAAAGATCGGAAAGAATGTGTAAAAATGTCAACGTTAATAAACAGATTTGTATGTATATATTATATATATATATATATATATATATATATATATATATATATATGTATCTATATATATATATAGATATATTAAAATATATAATATATATATATATAAAATATATATATATATCTATGAGATATAGATATATATATATAGATATATGAGAGAGAGAGAGAGAGAGAGAGAGAGAGAGAGAAATAGTTCAAGTGCCAACAAAATCCCGCCAGTATCAGCGAACGTCGACTGGGTGTCACCCAATCACCAATTCCCGACATTTTATAGATGTTTGCCCGGTGTGGCACCATGCGGCCTATTTGTATCTGAAGGAACCGTATTTAGCTTGAGAGAGAGAGAGAGAGAGAGAGAGAGAGAGAGAGAGAGAGAGAGAGAGAGAGAGAGCGGTAACTTCCGACTTTGTGAACCGAGTAGACTATGCATATTGACGGCTTTTGTTTGAATTCTTAAACGGAATAAAAACAAAACGCGCAACTCAATTAAGTTAACCTTGTTAGTCCTCTGATTCAGCAATACGCAATTTCGTATCAGTACAGAAAATACTACCAGTTCTCACGCACAACGCTGTCTGCATAGCGACAGGCTAGCCGCTCAGTTTGTGATTATTACCTTTATATTTAAATGGCAGGATCTAAAATGCAAAATGCGACTTGATGGATATTAATTACACGTTGAAAGTGGGTTAAGGTGACCGTGACGGGGAATTCAGCCACACATATGCGTTCCTTTCATACGTAAAGAACGGTTTTTTGTCTTGACGTTTCAAACATAAGCCCCAAACCCCATCCGTCCCTATCACCACCACCCGCACTACATTAACTTTTTATTTTTTAATTTTTTTGTGGACACTTCCCCAAACACACATTCAAAAGGAACGGCGCTATTAGTCAGAAGATCAAAAATACTTGAGCGTCGTTATCAGGAAGGCAATGACTAAGTTGAGCAGCAGCGGCAGCAGTAGAGAAGCAGAAGACCCTAATGAGGGTCGGGCTCCCGCTTGGGGCTGATGAGTCACTGTTGCTTAGTTAACTGATCATAATTACTTAACGGAACTCCACAGCTCATCTGCAACGTCGCAGTACACAATGCTTCTTCTGCCTTGGGTTGTCTTGACGCTAAAGTGTGACAAAGTTTTATTTAAAAATCAATAGTTATCTTGACTCTAAAGCTTGACAGTTTTATTTATAAATAGTTATCTTGACTCTAAAGGTGACAGTTTTATTTATAAATCAATGGTTATCTTGACTCTAAAATGTGACAGAGTTTTATTTATAATTAGTTATCTTGACTATGAAGTGTATCAGAGTTTTATAAATCAGTAGTTATCTTGACTCTAAAGTGTGACAGAGTTCTATTTATGAATAAGTTATCTTGACTCTAAATTGTGACAGTTTTATTTATAAATAAATAGTTATCTTGACTCTACCGTGTGACAGTTTTTTTTTTAATAGATATTTATATCGAGTATGTGGCAGTTTTCTTTATCAATATCTACATTGAGTAACGTGTGGCAGAGGTTTTGTTATAAATATTTATATAAACTAACACGTGCCAGTTTTTTATACAAATAATTAAGTTAACTATAACGTGTAACAGTTTTTCTAAATACATGTCTACAAAAATACCACCAACATCTCAAGAAAATGTACAGAAAAAGCTTAAAAATGAAAAGTTCTCCAGTTGCTTAATTATCTTCAGATGGTTCCACTAGGTGTGCATTTCACTAAAAGGATGGAAGTAGGTCGCCAACGAGGAGGAGGAGGAGGAGGAGAGGAGGAGGAGGACCTGTTGTCACGACAACGCCGTCGCAGCTCACGAAAAGCAAGAAACGCCTCCAATTGCAACTATTACAAGTCATCAAAACTTTCGCCACGCCAGAAAGAATTGGTGTAACGTAGCCCCACCCCGCCCTCCGTCATTATGACAGAAGAGGGCAGTTCCGAAACTATGGACTCTCCTTTCTGTTTCTTTCCTTCATTAACAATCCGCCGCGCAAGATAACTCGATTGTGCGTTCACAGTGCGCCTGCGCTGCGCCTACCAGACCGGAGAGCTTATCGGAACTTCGGAAGGGAGATCCTTCCACGATCACCGGAGTCAACGAGACTGCCAGAGCCGGTAACATCGACAGAAACAAGAGTCAAGGGAGTGGCACCAACGAGCAGTGGCTAGACGGGGCACTTTGGCACCTGAAGCCAGCAGCAGGTGGGCACGAGGTGGTGCAGCCCATAGCATACAGAACAGAACCTGCCTTAATAACGCTTTCTATGAATAACAGCGTAATTGCCCTGAACAAACCACACAGTATGTAAGCTGGAAATATTGCCAAAATAGACTCATTGATATATGACGTCAATTTGTCTTGATTTTGATATGGTAGTGCGTTGTCCACCAAATACAACCTACGAACAAGCTCTGGCTATCTGCAGAAATCTATAATCTACTTGCAACTATCTGATTACATACATACATAATGTATATAGTATATAACATACTTATTATATATAATATATATATATATATATATATATATAGATATATTTATATAAAATCTTTACGGTTCATTTTTAAATTCCCCCCCCGCAGTCCTAAAAAAGGGTTCATATAA
The DNA here is from genome assembly GCF_015104395.2 of Macrobrachium nipponense. Lineage (NCBI taxonomy): Eukaryota > Metazoa > Arthropoda > Malacostraca > Decapoda > Palaemonidae > Macrobrachium > Macrobrachium nipponense. The sequence continues at coordinate 103,837,270 of NC_087202.1, read as the reverse complement.
ACATGACTAAGACTCTTTTTCTTTGGACTCGTAGTGATTATGGTTGCGAGTTTAGTCCCAACTTAACGACTGTAGTGCTAGTCCCGAACAACACGAGACTGGAATGATATATGCGAGTTCCTCTAAAACTTGTAGACCTAAGTCGTGTTGTTAGACAACTGTTGTTTGTCGGAGAGAGAGAGAGAGAGAGAGAGAGAGAGAGAGAGAGAGAGAGAGAGAGAGAGAGAGAGAGAGAGGGTGTTTACGGAACATCTATTCATTCCAACTACGAACACGGCATAGTTAAACCACTCCAGTCACTATTGATACACCACACACTCTTTCTCCCACCACAATGGAACGTTTATAACAAATGAAGCATCTTGGATGGCACACACACACACACGCACCTCAGTAATCGAAAACTACATCTATTTCGACAACGTCTGGCATATGCTCAGGGAAGCCTATATGCATAATTACAATGAGCCAAGTTAAATCAAGGACCTTGGGTTAACTAGGTCGCTCTCTTCCTCTTTCTGAGAACATTTTAACTGCTTCCACCTCCAAGATAATTTTTGCCTTGCAAATCGCTTGCTGTCTAATCGTACAAACTATTGTGACATTCTCTTGCAACAACATGTCAATACATGGGCGTCAGTCCAACGTCCATAAACACGGACATTTGTCAGCTGCAGTGTTGACCGTTAATGGTATGAGTCACCCGACATGGGAGTATTTTCATCAGCGACGGGCTTGAAAGCGGCCTTCGCTGCCCCCGCGTGGCAGCAGCAATTGAGAGACGGAGGGGAAATCCCCTGTGATCTCCTTAAGGGCTTTCATAAGACATATAAATCAAGCCAAGAAAAAGTAATGTAGGGGAAGAGAAATAGGATGGGAAGATTCCCTTTCAAAAATTCGCCATCTGATTTGAAGCCTGAACCCGAGTCACAGTAGTAAGTGGATGCAGTCTGTCTTCAAATTTTACCCAACTCTTCCTCCGCCTAGTATGACGTCATGACAATATTACCCGCCGCAAGTCTGAGATGCCGGTGGTTGTTTATTTCTTCCTTTTTTCTTTGTTTCCCCTCTTTTCTTCCCCGTGATTGTGACAGCTGGCACGGACATTTTGCAGAAGGAAATCTTCACGGCACGGCGAGCTTTCTACTGCAACCTGGGTTCTATACGTAATCGGGAAAGAGTTGCATCTGACGACCGTCGATCGACATTGCCTTTGTTCTATTGTTTTTAAACGTATGTCTAACAGAAGATGACTTTGTAGTGACTCCCGTCAGAGTCAACAAGGCTTTCGTTACCCTGTAACTCGTAAAGAACAAAGGTAATCATATGTTTTGAAGGATTTTTCCTATATTTAGAAACAGATGCCCCTCTGATGACGAGGCAGCAGTGCCTATAATGTTTAGATGTCACATTTTATGCCTTTTACCGCTAAAGGTCACATATTACCGTAAACACTAACTTATTAGTCACAAACGCTTGTAACACCACAAACTTTATACAGCATATGGCTATCGCATAACGCAAGGAGAGCAAACACACTTTCAGTTTTCAAAACTCCCAATGTCCTAAATATGTTGCAAGGCTGCATTTCAAGAAAGTGGTACAAATCTGAATTCACCCTGACAATTTATTCTCTACAATGTACGCGATTTTTCGTAGGAAGAATAAGCTTCCGGCAGTCTGTTTACAAACAATTAAACAACATGAAATACCTACTGTCCACTCATCCCGAAAATCGACTACTGATTTCGAAGAACCCGTTAAACACGGCTCTTGGAAAATCTCACTTTCTCTCTCGGCCTCTTTCTTACTTCTTATTTACACATGCAATTGTTTACTTAGTTCACAGAGCTCTGCAGTATTTATTTGACAAATAATGTAAACCTACAAAGGTATCAGCTTTTCTTTTCGTCCCTTAAATCATCTATATCTTGACCCTCGTGGAGACGTCAAGTGATATAAATGATATTAGAGTAATTAAAGAAGATCAGTGAAGAGGGAATAAAACGGCAAACGCTATTAACACCCAACAAAACACCGACCACGATGAAACTGTGAGGTCCAATGAAAACAAATGCCCCTATGATCCAGCAAAAAACCGTTTCAATCCACCAGTGCCTAATAAAACATAAAACTATTAAATAGAAAGAGAAGAGTATATACAAAGCAATCAACGCACCAATGCTCCACCTAATTCTTTGAAAAATCTAAAATATCATGCCGTTCAAGCGAGCACAAAACTCAAACACACCATATGGAACCTCCACTGATGCCTAGAGCGCAAAAAATGCCTAGAGCGCAAAGTTTTGTTGGAATCACAGGCAAACTATCTCGAGGAAAAGTGGTCTACGACGACAATAAGTTTTGTTCAACCAAGACCAAGGCATTACCCCGCCAAAGAATATTAGGTTAAATTAAATAATACTGGTGTGACCAATATCAGTGAATCCTATATAAGTGAATGACAAAACTATATCAAATTCCCCAGTGCAGTGCGAATAACGAAAACGTAGAGACAGATTTAAGATTTAAGCGTACTGGTGAAACACAGGTGCCAGCGGACGTCCTGCAAATAAACGGTGACGCTCAGCGCCTATATAAGTAGTAAGGCAAATAAGCGATTCCCTCCACAAGTAAAAATAACCGTACTGGCTCACCTTGTACGAGATCAAAGTAAGAACGTCAGGATTTCCCCTGACGTAAATGGCTGTCAAAGTCGTTTGGCAAAGGCGTGTGCATTCCTCACGTGCCAAACTTTAATGAGATGGCAAATGAGCTACATATTACTACTTCTATAAATTACAATCAATCTTCACGCCCTCTTAGAAGCGGGACTTATACCGCCTTGAAGAGATTGACTCCCGAAACGCCTCATTTCAGAATCCTGCGCCTTGCGCGCCTCTTTTCGATTCTACACAAGTTCCCTACACCACACATACAAGGAGCTATAGAGCTAAAAAACAGAAATTAAATCTAGGTAATACCTCTGGAAAGGGGTATTTAAAAAACGTTCTAATTAGTCACGTAAAAGATGTGTATCACGCAAAAGTGACTTCCGCGCGCAATTTAGTTTCGTACTACAGCTGGCGCATGCATGAACATTCTACGCTATGGATAACAACACCTGCGGGTTTTAGAAACAAGAGGGAGCCTCACCACACTATCAACGATAGTGCTCTGGAGGTAATTCAACTTGATCTCATGTCATGTCATGATTAAGCAACAACAGCTGTAACATTGTGAGTGCTCAAGGTCTCAATCCACACCTGGAAGCAACATTAAAGTCCTGTTCTGAAATGAGGTAGGTTTGATAAACCCCGTCGATCTTTGAAAGACCAATATTCATTGGCACGCTATCTCTTAATAAATTATTTTTAAAGGGTAATATCCGCTAGGATATCAGTCAATGGAATTTCATAATAATTACCAACACTACAAAGTTCCTACTTTCCATAAAAAAAGGATATTTTTTAAAGATCTTATTTTGTCAAGCACTGGGACACTTCCAGCCATTCAGTGCTTAAGACAAGGAAAACAATGTTAGAACTTCAACGCAAATAAAACACGAAAAAGCATAAAAAGCTTTTCAACACTTTGTAACTGATCTATTTATAAGTGGAAAATATCAATGACGTGCCACTGAATACACAAACAAAAAGTTAGAATGAACTAGCGCGCTGCAATTTCTCCTCATATACGCGAAATCAGATCAACGAAAACTCTAGGTCTAACCCAACTACGCTCTCAAAGAAACAAGCGTCCAGTGTGCCAATACACAAGCAACGAATCAACCAGGAAGAGTAAACACTACTTGAAATGACAGACGGCACTCCAAGACGGCAGTGCAGAATAACACGAGCAATTATAGACGTACGATGATTTTTAAATAAGACAGCATTCAACTCCATTTACTCAATTAAGCATGGAGGGGAACTGGAAAAAAAAACCCTCGTATATATTAAGAAAGACCAGGTGTGAAGCAAATCCTCTTTTTAATGCGATGGTAACCATCATACGAATGAACTACCGTCTCAGCGAGATTAAAATCTATTCATATCAATTTACTTAATGGGATAATCAGTCCTAATTGAAGAACATCTTCCATTGGGAACAAAGGGACCTCGATAACAGCGATGTAAGTGATCTAAAATTGTCTTAGTTCGAGCATAATCGTTCTTTACTATAAAAATTAGTCTCGTAATATATATATATACTATATATATATATATATATATATATATATATATATATATATATATATATATATGGGGCAGAAACTTGGGAACTTAAGAGGAAAGGGGAGGGCCTGTTGGAAAAAAGAGATGAGGATGGTGAGCTGGATTGCTGGAATATCACTACTGGAAAGCTCGTTGGGTTCCGTTGTAAATCTGCTGTGTTATTTTTGTTTTATCTTTATTAAATAAAACATATGATTAAGATGTTAGGGAATAAAATGTGAGTTTAATTTTCATCATTTTAGTACTTTTTAGCAAGGGAATGGGCGGCACTTTCAGTCCTCCCCAGGAGCCCACTAATGCTAGGAACGCGTGTCTAAAACTGAACCTGCTTTATCTATAGTTCATCATTAGTACTTGAAACATCGCGAACACTATGACATACAAAACGGACAACGAACAAGATATAACTGTTATTCAACGGTAATTGATTCAGCATGTCTGTATTGTGAATCTACATATCCCATCCACAGGATTAATTATCAAAATATTCCATCAATGATATGCAAATGCACGTTGGTCATTTGAGGATTCAATTAATTAACCCCTTGGGAGTCCAATGGTTCGTCTATGAAATTCATTGTTACAATTTAAAAAATAATTCTATGGCAAATTTGTAACACATTTACAATGCTTACTTTAATTAAAAATTCCTCATAGTAGCACGAGTCTTCAAATGGAGAAACAAATCCACAGTTATGTAAATGTACATATATTTAAAGTTTAAAACAGAAAGGATAGCTTTCGGGAATCCTGTACAGACTTCGAAAAGCTATCCTTTCTGTTTTAAACTTAAATATATGTACATTTACATAACTGTGGATTGTTTCTCCCAATGCTTACTTTACTAATTATTATCTTCCAGTGGTAACGTTGTATACAATGCACTAAAAACAAATGTTGCCAACATAAAATTACCCGGCACCCTGATTTCCTTACAACAAACATTATATATATATATATATATATATATATATATATATATATATATATATATATATATATATATATACAAGCTCACAATTCGGTCCAGTAGTTTCGCCGTCTATGACGAACATACACATATACATGCATACATAGTCCGACCGTCAGCTATATATATATATTTATATATATATAGATATATATATATATATATATATCTATATATATAATTATATGTATATATATAATGATGTGATGCCAGAAAGGCAAAGCTTTCCGACCTTAAACAATTGCAAAATTCCAGTTTACTAATTACTTACTTGGGATATGAATGTAAAAAAGGGGTTATGAACTGAAAAGCTAAGCCAGGAATTATATACTTTCAGTAAGAATAATGATAAATCATACTGCTATTAAAGATGCCTATCTGAATCGAATCATTAAGATTCAAACGTATCTATCGTCTACGCACAGAGAGAGAGAGAGAGAGAGAGAGAGAGAGAGAGAGAGAGAGAGAGAGAGGAGAGAGAGAGAGAGAGAGATTTTTTATTTATACCAAAGTTCTTCGGAGAAGGTATTAGGGCCCTGTGCAAATAGTACGAGGGGGCAAAAGGTTTGCATTGCCAGGATAATCAACTGATAACAACAGCGGCCGAGGAGAGTTTCTTCCAAACTGCGCTATCAGATGAGAGACGATACACTGAACAGCTGAATGACAGCTGACGGGAAGGGGATCCCAAGCTCTGAGAAACAAACTTCTTTCCATGTGTTGACGTTAACAAGACGCCATCATAGGCGCGAAGTGTTGAATGCAGATGGACGAAGCGAAGCGAATAGCTTGTCTTGGCGCCCAACATCACGTCCCTTTACTCGAGTCTGACTGTTATTCGTGGAGACACGTTAATTTAAAAAAGTTATTTAGTTCCTTTCCATTTTTTTAAAAGAACTCTCGCCATTTACTGAAAGTAGTAGTAGTATTATTCGTAGGTATTACTACATTATGTGGGGTCTCTCATCACAAACTGAATGTTAATGAATATGGAATATGAATATAATATATATATATATATATATTATATATATATATATATACATATATATATATTATATAATATATATGATATTTATTATATATATATATCATATGATATATATATTTCTTTAGACGTGTCATATGAAATTACTTTTAAAATTATTTATCTTTAGTCTCCTTTCTTTACTTGTTTCCTTTCTTTATTTCTTACTGCGTCAATAACCTAGGCGTTGTAACGCCTGTTTCAGTAGCTATAACCAATCAATCAATCAATCGTGCTTCCAGCCTGGAAGAGACGCGAACACAACGTGTTCTTTTGTGACGTCAGTTTAAGCAGGGTCTTATATCCTGCAGGAGAGATCAAGAGGCAAGAAGCACAAAAGCAAAGCTCCTCAACCCGAAGCTACCATGTACTGTAAGGACACGTCAACTTGCTTCCAACAAAATAAACCATCTTCATTAATCATGCAAAGGCTGTAGCATAAAGATTTGTCGGCTCCTTTTGTTGAGGAGACAAAGCAACTTGGAAATATTTCAAGCATTTTTAGACCGTTTTCCAAATACAAGAACATCGGTGAAAAGTGCAGCATTATTTTACGGTAATTTTTCCTTAAACTGAAAAAAAGGGATTTATCTATAATGCAATAAGCAAAATATCTGCAGAATGCGAGGAAAAACAACGAAGAGAAAGTCCTACCCACTTGATACTTATGTTCCGATTGTCTAGTATATCATGACTTTTAATCGACAGATAATATATTTTTAAAAATTAAGTGTGGTTTAATGATAAAAACAACGCGTCACCACTAACCAATCTATATATTGCAAATACTAATTCCTTCTGTGCGTCTGAACCTTCCCTCTTACCAGATGACGTATTATAAAAAACATCAGGTTTACTGAAAATCACTAAATTGTTGAGTGATGCAATGCACATACTCGTGTACGCGTGTGGTATTAAATAAGATACTCAGCCCAAAAGTCTACGTGTTTTATTAATCTATACATTTTCTACGAGAAGAACTTGAATAATCAAAATAACTAACGCTACTATACTGTACTTTTATTATTAATCCAATTATTCTTCTATTACCGTTCGCAGCGACAGCAAAAGTGATGGTAATCATATATATAAGTATGTTTACCATCATAAATGGGTTGGGATAATTGAACACATACAAAGTAACTTTCAAGATCCTCGCCCCTTAATGATGGCAGGATAGCGTCTAACAAGCCGAGATAAAATTCACTTCCAAGATTCTTTGAATCTACCTTCCCTTATATATTCCATACATAAATTATCAACGCAAATCATGCGTATGCATGATAATGTGAAATGAGTACTTCATGAATCATAAGGCTTAAAACTATTTTCTTTTAGATCACACAATTAAGAAACCGCGAAATTCAAAACAGCAACTGACTCGACTAGAAACTGATGATGGATCACCAAAAATGACGCGAAAATTGTAATAAAGAACAAAACTCAAATAACCATCTTCAAATAACAGAACCAGCTTTCCGAGCCCGGAGACCATCATCAAGTAAAGACGAAGTTCAACAGAATTCCTGAACATTTCCTCGTCCCGATCCGAATAATTAATTCAGAAGTTCCCGTCCTCGCTCGATCGGAGTTTTGTTGACGGCATACCACACTCCCTCCGGACTTGTTACATTCTCATGCAAATTACCTACAACATAATTTCGATCCCTGATGCGACTTCGCAACAGCAATACAAAGAATGACAAAGCAAATGATTCTTTATTGTGTTTATGCATGTGTACAATAGGAAGCGAAATACAGTTACAACATGTCTCTCAAAGTTTACCAGCTATTCTCAACAATGTCCGACATTTGGCCCTAAAGGGGAATTGCCTTTCCCTTCTGATTCTTTTGAAATTGTTCATGTTGTTCTTTAACATTACTGTAACTATTGTTATATAATGGCAATCAAACCCATGAACGATAAAAAAAATACGAAAAGCTTTTCTTGGTCAGTTAAATGGCTCAACCACACCAGTATACCAAAACTTGGTCCAAGAAGAGTAGATGTTTTTAATTCTGGTTTATCTTAGACGCTCCGTTACTGCGAGGATTGAGTCTAAGATCAAAACACAAAACGTTCTACAAACACCAACACACGCGTACAGAGAGAGAGAGAGAGAGAGAGAGAGAGAGAGAGAGAGAGAGAGAGAGAGAATAAAGAAAGCTTCACAATCACGCGCTGTGATGAAATGACTGATGAACACATCGGTATAGAAGAAGATGAGAGGCGAGGAAAATATGTGATGGGTAAAGCAAGAAGAATTACTTTAAGAAGAGCTTATAGGATGTGGAATGGAAGAATGACTTTTTGAATTTGCTTCATGAAATTTTATGAATGATAAAACTGAGAGAGAGAGAGAGAGAGAGAGAGAGAGAGAGAGGAGAGAGAGAGATGAGAGATGAGAGAGAGAGAGAGAGAGAGAGAGAGAGAGAGAGAGAGAGAGAGATCTGATATCTGGTAGGTGTCTGATAATTGGTTTTACTTCACTGGATAAGGATTACCTTGTCAAGGTCTTCTCGGTTCTAATTGTGACGTAATACATTTCAAGCGGTACTCATCAGTGAGGCTTCGCTTTCTCTAGCTCCTTCCACACAGCCTTTCTGCCCACAACAACCAACTAACAACCAGGTACATCACTTACTGCTTAGGTGAAAGGAACGGTGACCTAAGCAGTAAATGATGTACTTTTGCACGTCTGTGGAATCGAAGCCAAGCACCAGCAATTCTTTTTTTTTTATTTACTTAGTGGGGAAGAGGATTTAAAACATCTCAAGTCCCTATCAGTCTCCTAAATGGCACATTGTTTGTCAACTGAAAACTTCCGATCATAGAAAGTTATGGAAATATTTGGTTGTATCATAAAGAGTAAAAGGAGACTTTAAAAACGAATCACGTTCCAGCGAGTGAGACACGTCCGTCCTGTCATCCATGGATTATTAGGTTGGGGCAGTTTCCCCCCTGAGGCCGTCCCGAACACATGTCAATTGAAAGAAGGGTCATTCGCAGTCCCTCGCCTACTTCCTCTCCCCCCTTTTTCAACATCAATCTCTTTTTATAACGGAGTAACAATGCGGCTCCCCGAATGACGCAGTATGTGACACAAACGTGACACAAAGCTGTTAAACATACGTACAAACAGAGGGAGAGAGCGAGAAATCCATGATGATGCATAAAGACTTTCGCATGTCGGACGCTGAGGGAACGCCAGACGCTCTCTGCAAAGGGGGCATGTAAAAGGGACGGAGAAGAGCAAGTTAGCCGAGAATCAAAAGCAGCACCAAATCTCTCTCTCTCTCTCTCTCTCTCTCTCTCTCTCTCTCTCTCTCTCTCTCTTCCTGCAAACCAGAGTACAAGAAAAACGGGAGGGAATCTGCACTCGTCCAAAGGCACAGGATTGAAAGCAGGGGAACAGGAGAAAGGAGAAAGGGTGACGAAGAACACGAAGAGACATAAACTTGCGATGTCGACAAAAAGGTGATTACGAAATAAAGCGGTAAATATCGGGGGATGCTCCTCTGCTCTCATCAGAGAAATAGGGGAGGGAGAAAAAGAAGAGAGATAAAGAGGAAGAGAAGAAAAGCGAGGCAAATTGAATGACGAAAGTGCTGTTTACTGCAAAGGGGTTGCAGGACCTTCAAGAAGCCTTTTGCAATACCAATGGAAAATCTGTTTAGGGGGACGTTCGTACACCTACAAAGGCTGGTGGTGTGGGTAGCGAAAAATGGCCATTTGATTAGAGGATTGGCTATATGGCTTGGGCAGTGATTGTGGGGGGGGGGGAGGTTTAGTGGCTCGAGCAGCTGACTTGCGTAGCTGCAGTTGCATAATCACCGTGGCCCTATAGCAAATAAACCGCGGGATCAACAGGGTACGCAACAATATCCCAGGGGATGTTCATGACATTTCTTTCACGACCCTCTTATTGAACGCTGCTCGGTAACATTCGCTCACCCATCTGCTCTGCAGAAGCGTCAGACTCAATCCAAAAGCCTGTTTCGGAAACGAGCTCAGGACTCTTAACTCAGTACGTCGGCAGAAGAATCAAATGACATTATTTTGATCCCTTTAATCTTGCAGACTTGTATGGCGGCATGCGATTCCACTTGCCAGGAAGTCATCTATACAAAGTTACCTTCTACGCAAAGGAAGATCTAGTCGATAAAATACTCATAAAAAATGCACATAACCACAGAGACGACCATCTCATATATACTATATATATATATATATATATATATATATATATATATATATATATATATATAATATATATATATGTGTGTGTGTGTGTGTCTGTGTGAGTGTGTGTGTGAGTGTGTTTATGTGTGTGTTTTTATAAGGACAATTGCTATAAATAAAAAACCTTCTATATTTGACAAAAAATACAGTTTCGATGATTTCCGTTTGGAATGATGCAGTTGTCAAACATCAAAGGTACAATTTATTGACACAAATATAGCACGAGGTCATAAAGGTAATTACAATCGCGTTCGGTGCAATGCAACGGACACCAAGCATCAGGTAAAACAGTGTCGTGTCAGGAGTCTCAAGACAAAATAATGAAATAATATGTTATTGGGGTGTGAAATCCATCAGATTTGCCGATAAAGAAGTGACTGTGTACTTTTTTCCTTGGCAGTGGATAAAAATGAGAAATCCATAAAATAATAACCATTTAACTCCAAACATTCCAAGGTGGCCCCAATTACGCAAATAAACATCACTTTAAAAGCCAAAGGAAAGATCCAAAAATAAACATGATTGGTGAAAGCCATAATCGAATGCACAGCAAATACGAGCAATGAAAGAACTGCCCAGTGAACGATTTGCTCCAATCACTGCCCACCTGCCTTGACACGGAAGTTTAAATACAGAAACCATAGCTAAGAATAACTTTAATGGCATCATAAATATGCCACGTAGAAGAGGGAAAAAAGGTTTTAGGGCTCTCCAATCTCCTGTTGTGACTTTATGTCCGAATTCAAAGACCCTGTGGAGAGAGAGAGAGAGAGAGAGAGAGAGAGAGAGAGAGAGAGAGAGAGAGAGAGAGAGAGAGAGAGACTAAAATGAGGTATCGGAGTAGACATAATAACAGCTTAAAGAAGGACAACATTCCTTAAACTAACAAATGCATAAGAAAAAGTTCAAGACATGAATATCGTCTCTGATCTTTTGCTAAGTACTTGAGGGCTGTTGGAATAGCGACAAGAAACCTTGGGGAGTGTTTATTGTACAACATGCGAGAGAGAGAGAGAGAGAGAGAGAGAGAGAGAGAGAGAGAGAGAGAGAGAGAGAGAGAGAGAGAGAGAAATAACTACGCATCTCACATACCCCTGAGTCCACGCCAGATTACGATACAAACTCTACGTACTTTTTTGGCTATTTATTTATTTACAGACGCCGATAATCCTTCGTTATCGGAATACTTTTCTTAGCAAAACATAAGCGGAGAACTGACTTGCTATGAATTTGCCCTTTACGAAACTTTATTAAAAGAACGCAGCTTTGAAAATCACATAATTTTGGCTATATCCCGATGAAAATTTTCGTGTACATGATGGTTTACCAAATAATGTCTGATAGACTGGAAAACTATGACCAAATCAGTCGCATTACGCACAGTTACAACTTCAACACGTTAGATGCTAAAAATAAAGTTCCCGGTATCCAATCACCGTGTTAAAAGTGAATATTAATGGCATCAATATCATCCCGAACAATCAATCGTTCTCTAGCTCAATAAAAGACAGGAAAGGGAGAACACACGACGATCGACCTCCTAAGCCTGTATATGTGCTCATTAACAAAGCATCTAAATGATCCAGCGTTAAAGGACCACTACATGTCGCCCTTTTATGAGTAACTCCTCTAAAATGCAATGAGACTGAAGGTCGAGAGGAGCAGCCAACTCCCTAATACATATTCGTTCCGATGCATTAGGCATCGCTCCATTAGTTGCTCGACACGTCGTCCCGAACTCGCTACGACTTTGAATACATTATGTCACATATAAGGTTAAGGCTATTAAATTCCTTAGCTGCTCACCCCTGAGGCACTTCACAACTATACTCATTCCATTCTCTCAACTCCCTTTGCACGCTTCCCCCTTCAACCCCCTTCCTGCCTTACGCGTCAATCTCTCTCTCTCTCTCTCTCTCTCTCTCTCTCTCTCTCTCTCTCTCTCTCTCTCTCTCTCTTCTCCATATCTAAGAAGACAGAGTGAGGTCACGCTGTGGCTCTTGAACACGCTTCACAGACTAATAAGCCACTCAGTAACTCTAGGAGCATACTGATAATGAAATATCACTTGATTCGAATTGAATCGCACCCCTCAGGGAAAACCCTATCTTGCCATATCCTTCATCAGCTTCTCATCTGGTTTGATTAGTTTCTGAACATTGCCGTTTTCCAATTCGAGATAAGATGTTCTTCAGAAATTTATCTCGGAGGTTTCTAATGAGATACGAGATATCTTCGTCTTTTGGTGTTCCCAATGTGGAACCAACATAAGAAAAAATCCAAATAAATAAGCCTAAACTATTGAATATCATTTTTACCCTGTACTACAAAAGGCAAAACGAATATCGATATCACGCTTAAACACACACGCATACATACACTACAAAAATGGCTGTCGGTACTAGGACACTAAATTATGCTTGGTAAAAACGAATTCATTCTGTTGTCCCTAAACACGAAATGGGATCTGCAAACAGGAAGTCTATGAACAAACCAGTCTGTCTAATTACTGTGGCAAAACGAAAATAAAATCAACACAGTTTTTGAGCTGAAGTTGAATCGGAAATGCTTGTACTTGAAAAAATCGCGAAACTCTGTAGGCAAGTCTGCTTACAAAACCCTAAGTTCTCTCGCTGGTTTTCATATCATTTCTGAGGAATGGTTCCGCATGGAATTTAATTTCCGGCCGGGCGGGAATAGTTTGGAACGCAGGTGCTGGACTTGACGTCCAAGTCAGGACTTCATGTTAGGATTTAAAGTCGTGGGAAGGGCAACTTTCCCGTTGCCGCAGTACACTGATAAATCATGATTTCCCAGCTTTTTAATTTCTTTTTCAAACCAAAGAACTTCGAGCCTGAAGCGACCATTTGGCAACGGGATGAAATGACATAAGCGCTTTATCTTGCAAGCTTTGGAATGGAATATAGAGTTTAGGTCAAAGGCCAAGCACTGGGAACTATGAAGTCATTCAGCGCTGGAAAGGAAATTGAGAGTAGGTAGGTGTGAAAGGTGTAACAGAAGGAAAACCTCGCAGTTGCACCATGAAACAATCGTTAGGTGAGGGTGGATAGCAAGATCGCAGAAAGAGAATATGAATGGAGGTACGGTAAAATAAATGATAGGCGGTTACAGCTAGGGATTGAAGGACGCTGCAAAAAAACTTTAGTAGTGCCTACGGTGCACCCCTACGAGGTTGCTAGCTTTACTGCGGTGACTTCATAGGTCCCAGTGCTTGGCCTATTTATTTTGGGAATCTTCAGGTTAAACGGAGGCGGAATCCAAGTGTTTGATATTTTCCCCCTTCGGAGGAATCGGCTCCCGAAAGGAGTCTGCCTTCAGATTCTCATTGTGTCTTTTGAGACGAGGCTCTAACCCCTTGCTCTCTTCCAGCCTCACTCCAACTTATCATGGTCAACTAACTACCAGATACAAAATGCACTGACTGTGGCCAATATGGGCTCAAGTGTCCACATACATACACACACTATAATATATATATATATATATATATATATATATATATATATATATATAATATATATATATATCATTGAGCTACAAATTTCCTTTAATATCTAAATTCACTCTACCTCGGAATTGATATATTTCATATATGTACCGAAGGGCAATTTTTTAGTTGATAACAATTTCGCCCCCACATGGGATCGAACCACTGTCCAAGTGGACGGGTCCTGATTTCGTCCCCGTCCACTTGGACAGTGGTTCGATCCCATGTGGGGGCGCGAAATTGTTATCAACTAAAAAATTCCCTTCGGTACATATATGAAAATATATCAATTCCGAGGTAGAGTGAATTTAGATATTAAAGGAAATTTGTAGCTCAATGATATATAAGTGAATCACGGTTCGATGTGATGATTATTCAATATATATATATATATATATATAATATATATATATATATATATATATATATATATAAAGGTAATGCTACGGAGGAAAATGAAAAAACTTCGGCAGTTCCCGTTTTTTTTTTTTTTTCCTCGGTGGCATTACATTTATTTATACATACCATCACGTTTTATAGATTTCGTGATCAAGTTATTCACATACTATATATGTAATCATAAAGGTAGTGAATTCTAATAACTATGTACTTATGTTATGTTACACAAAATATCTTTTAATTACGTCAAACTCCTGTGAGCGAAAGTCTACGAAAAATCTTTTGTTTCGCTTGACAGAAATTTACTCATTTTTTGGTTTTGCATATTAAGAAAGCACGACATGGCACATATTACTAATATATGCCCTATACAAAAATAAGATCACCCACGTACACACAAATCATGACTTGACATTCACTCAGTCTTGCGATGGTTTTGTTACGAAGAATTTATTCACTCTCGCAATCGCCAAACATTCTTGATAGTTAGTTAATGACAAATAAATAAATAAATAAATAAATAAATAAATAAATAAACATATATATATATATACATACATATATATATATATAATGCGTATACGTACAGTATATACAGGTAGAAGGAATATATATTATATATATATATAATATATATATACACACACGTATATATGCATAAATATTAACAGCGTAACTCCACGAATTCGGAACAGTTGCATAACGAAAATATGATTGAGTTACCCCGGAAAATGACTTCCATTCTCTCCACTCCTACGGTAATTAGAAACGCCAAGGATATTACTATTTATATCTGGAGGAAACTGCTACTGTAATTAAGACAAATTAACGGAAAACAACAATTGCATACACCATTTGGATAAAATTTGTCAGTTTTGGGCAGAACTTATAATGGACGTAACGGGTACCTGCTCCATAGACGGAATAAAATTTAGAAACTGAGATTATACTGTAATAAAACAAAATTAAAATTAAAATATAATTTCACACAAGATACACACACACACACACACACACACACACACACACACACACACACAATATATATATATATATATATATATATATATATATATATATATATATATATATATATATATATATAATGTTCCAAACTTTCATGATTCAGTTATACATTTATAATGTAAGTGGACAGCTGTCAAGTATTACTCTAAATACTTAACTACATCTTTACTTAAGAGCATAAAAGAAACCAAGTGAATTCAAACATTTATGAAAATCAAACCACACTAGTACAGTACGCCAATATAAGAAAAAAGTCATATTTACTGTTCATAATGAATACCAAACAACTTCAACATATAAAATAACCACCTAACTGACCGAAACCCATCATGAATTGACTAAAATTATGAACACCAATCACTCTGAATAGAAATACGATTCTAAAACTGGTAATTACAGACGAAAAATATCACAAACAATGGAAAATAATAATAATAATAAAATTGATGATAGGAATAAATTAAAGAAAATTGGAACTGGGTTACCTACATCAATACAAAGACCCAACTTTGTAACACTACTTTCATTCCTTGTTACTCTCCTTGCTGTAATATTTACACTATAGTGGAAGCCATAGCTCAGGTGATGGGATACTGAGCTCCCATTTCAAAAGTTCCTGGCCCAACCTCGGTCGGCTGCCTTATGGTCACATCAACTGATGTCAGAAAAAAATAAAAGCGTGATCCGATCTCCAGCTTACTCGGGACGCGTGCGACATTTTCCCCTCACGCATAAGTTGTAAACATTATATTCCTAACTGAATGTGAAATGATCTTCTTAACTACTACTCATACTTGGTACTAACAACAAGGATCAAATAAAAAGTACACAAGTCAAAATGGTTCATATATTCTCATTTATAATTGGAAACATAAAATATTTCAAAAGAAACATAGCCTAAAATCAGTATCCCAAATAAATTAAAACGTGCTAAAATTTCCTGCCTAATAGCCCACTGTTTCACCAACGAAAATTAATGTATAAATACGTTAATTTTATTAGATATAATTTTTCTGTACTGTTTAACATGCACATTATTTATTCTATACATTTTCATTCTAATAAATAAAGCATTTATATCCTATCCTAAAATTCATGTACCTTTAACTCAACGCGAAACACCTCTTTCAGACTTTTTAGGCTTTCTTACCCTCCCCCCTTACCCAACAACAACAAAGTAGTTTGTAGGCTTACTCCCCTAGTTAGCGAAAATCGAAGACGGACGCGAGCTCGGTACCTCACCTCTGAAAATAGTAAGGCTCTACTCTTCTGGCGCCACATTTTCAAGAGGAGGAAAAAAGGCGTCTCATGATGATAATGATAAATCCTTTTTAATTACAAGTGCATCTGCTGGGTATGGCCACCTTGAGGCAGTTATGCACAAGTAGTTATATATGAATTATATAAATCTCATTTCTATCATGGTACGACCTCGGCAAATAGAAAGGACCAGCCTAATAGGATCGGATTGTGAGAAGGATTAAAACAGTGTAAATGCAAAATGCTACGAGAGGAGAAAGCGATAAGGAGAGAGAGAGAGAGAGAGAGAGAGAGAGAGAGAGAGAGAGAGAGAGAGAGAGAGGGGGGGGGGGGGGGGGGGACCAGCGTGGACATGAGTGATAAACGGAAGCGATAAGATGATGCCGATAGTATTGTCAAGTGGAATCCAGTTATACATAAATGAATTCTAACTGTCGTCTCATCCGCTCGGAGAGAATACTTATAATTCTGACCCTTATTTTGAGAGGTTACAGATAACGAGATGCCATTAGATATTAGTCAAATTTCTATAGATTATGACTGAATACTATTCCCTTTAACAGAGTTTAATATAAAAATAAAGATAAAAAGTTCTTTACCGAATGATTTCTACACCGAAAAAACATCAATCGTTAATGGACTGTATAAATAAACTTTACTTGGGAATGACTTACAAAGAATTAACTTATAAAATAACGTGAGCAGTATGTACTTCATAATTATACTTGGAAAATAAAACGTACAACGAACGTAAATTGGTTATTGCAACAATTGTTTAAAATAATACCGACAAAAGTAACAGAACTCACAACAGCAACATTTTTATTCAAAAGAGAACCCACGAATATTCCACGATTAATTGGAGACCCTGAAAAATGTCAGAAAATTTGTATGGGATGGGGATGGCTCAAGACCAGAAATGTAGGTTAGTCTCAACGAGAGCGTTGCTTCATCGCTTTGCTTTTCCATTTCATTTTAACGGAAGCAACCTTGTAGTTATCACTTACTACGTATAAAAAAAAGTTCCGAGAGTTTACTCTTCGGAACACTAAACATGTTAGGCATAGGCTTGATATATATAAAATAAAATGCCAACTGTCCACTGCTGCCAGTTACTTAAAAACTATGAGTGACCTCCAGTTCAGCTATACCTTAACATCTAACCTACTGCGTCATAGTTAAGCCTAATGGAATAAAATACAGAATTTAGGAAACTGACCGCAAAAAGATTGTGAAGGTGTAACATGAGGAAAACCTCGCAGTTGCACTATGAATCAATTCCCAGGGCGGAAAGTAAGATGGATGAAGAGGGGTGAAGATAGGGACCTAAGGGACGCTGCAGTGAACATAGAGCAATGCATACAGTGCACCGCATGAGGTGTACTGACGCCACTACCTTCCTACGGAAATTAAGCATGGGTAACCAAGTCGAAAATAGCGCTACTCAATCTGAACAAGCCTGAATCTGTTTGGAACGTTAAGTCTCAGACTACTTTCTTTGAATATGCAGTACTAAATCTGGAATCACCTATGTATATACGCGGTGCAAAATTAACTTCCAGTATTAAAAAAAATAAATAAATAAAAACTAAATAAATAAATAAATAACAAAGCATCGACATTGTAGCTGTCGTCAATTACCACAACTCTTGAGCTAATTTATTACAAAGACGATAAAACTCTGTGAGTTCGGTAAAAAAAAACTTGACATAAAAACTGGGTCCACACTTCCCCAAACAAATAGGCTGTCCTGGATGTTTTAATATTCACTGAACGAAAAGCAAGTATAGCGAGAATCTGAAGTACCTAAGAACTGTAAAAAAGAGAGATGCAGCCAGTATAACTTAAGGAAAGAAGCGTGTACAGTGGACGGGACTGAACATATTGTTAGATGCAGGCTGGTACAGCCTTGTTTTAAGTGACATTTTCAAGTTGATAATCAGTCAGGTGTAATTTCGTACCTTATTGGAGGAAAAATCGATCAGAAGTTCTCGGTATATGAAAAAAAATTTGTTGCTACAGGGATTCTCTTTGTAGCCGTGAACTAATTTTGAGGAAAAAAATCAATACCGGCATATAAATGCTACTGCAGAGCGGGAGGCACTATTGGTTAAAGAGTCTGCAAATTAAGTCTATCTTAGTACAACCAGATCACTGAGCTGATTAACAGCTTTCCTAGGGCTGACCCGAAGGATTAGATATTTTTACGTGGCTAGGAACCAATTGGTTTCCTAGCAACGGAACCTACAGCTTATTGTGGGATCCGAACCACATTTTATCGAGAAATTAATTTTTAATCACCAGAAACAAATTCTTCTGATTCCTTGTTGGCAGGGCGAGCACGTAAACCACTCGTCCAACGAGGAACCACATTAAAAAGAAATGATTAAAGGTAATAGAGCCAACCTGCCAGTATGAGGAAGTCTTGAGTGTTTAATTTCAGAACAGGCTGTTTTATCATCAAAGACTCGAGCACTGGTAGTTCCAGTTAGCTCGAAAATCGTACAATTATGAAGAAAGGTATGTTGTCAATGGGAGTTTTACAAACTTTCGTAGGACTTCATATGCTAGTGTTCGGGGTTGGATAATATATATATATATATATATATATATATATATATATATATATATTATATATATATAATTTATATTATCCAGTCCCAACACTAGCATATGGACGGTTCTTCTGTCCAACTGATCACTGGTAAAATTTGGACATATGTTACAGAGGTATATATATATATATATATATATATATATATATATATATATATATATATATATATATATATATATATATATATATATATATATATAAACAAAACGTAGGTTTTCCAGTACGTCGCTGGTGGCATGCAGGTAACCGTTGATCCAGGAAGGATGGAAATTAAGGTGTGTGTATAATATATATTATATATATATTATATATATATATATATATATATATCCTCTGTAACATATTTCCAAATTTTACCAGTGATCAGGGGCACAGAAGAACCGTCCTAACTACGTATGTGGTTGCAACGTTCAAGTAGTGTTTAATGGGCCTTTTATTTTCATATTATACTGTTGTAATACAGTAACACACACGCGCGCGCAGCGCAAGTACACACACACACACACACACACACACACACACACACACACACATATATATATATAATATATATATATATATAATATAAAGACCACAGGTATGCGGTACGAATACGCTATGGAAAAAAAAAAAAAAAAAAAAAAAACGGGATGGCCGTTTACCCACACGTGCCAAGTGATCACATATAAGCCACCCTTTATACTTCTTGGTTCGAGGTGATCCTTACATTGTAATTGGCCAATAAGTAAAAATTGGTCTCGCGAACACCTTTCTATCGACAGGAAATCATTCTTTTCCAAACAGATATAAAGAATAAAATACAAAAAATTACAATGATCTTGTCAAAAGCTTTCTAATGATGAAAAAGCGCACGCAACTCACAGCCAACAATTACTGTATACCACAATAAGATAAGGTACACTGGTTACTATTGACTTTGCCGGCACTTACCTAACAGTAACAGCTCTCTCCCCAACGATCATCGTCTTACCTGCAAAAAGAAGAGAAGTAGTTAGGAAAATCGACAATTACACTTTCTTGGAAATTAAAAACATACCCACATTAACTGTAGTAGATTCACATCAACCGTGCATTTGGTGTCTAGGCCAGTCCCTTACGACGCTCCTGATTGGCTGTTGATTAGCCAGTCACAGGGCTGGAAACTCAGTCTCTCGAGAGTTTTCACATAGGCAGGAGGTATGTTCCACCTCTCCTAAAAGACGTATCCCTCAAGAGAGGTGGAACATAGATCCTATCCATGTGAACTCGAGACACTGAGAGCTTTCAGCCCATCAACGGCCGATCAGGAGCGCCGTAAGGGACTGGCCTAGACATCAATTGCACGGTTGATGTGAATCTACTATAGTTACTCTTCCACGGCAACAGGTAACGTCAAAGACTGAAAGAAGGGCTATGGATATACCACACACAAGCACCGTATTATGTGTAGTGTATGCAACCAAGCAAGCAAGCGACCTTCAATGAAACATTGGTGGGCCTCCAACTTTCCCTGAAATAAGGTGCTAATGAAGATCTTGTCAAAAGAGTATGGTAACTTGTATAATCGAATTAGAATCAAATTAATTACACGAATGACAACAGTGATTGATGTGCATGTAGACATCATTGGTAACAGGTGTCAGATCTCCTCAGTGGATATCCAGAACAAAAAAAATGTTTAAAATGGGTGAAATTAAGCGACGTGAAATTAGTGTTTCTCTGGAATGAGTACATACGAAAAAATACTAAAAAAAGGTGACTTCGATTCTAAAAGGAACTCCCATAGGTAAAACATCTGGTAGAGCTGGACACAAACAAAAGCACCAACGAGATAGTGTTAAATGGCAAAACAAATAAGTCAGATAAAACAACCTCAATATACAGGAAGAGCACGAGCTGGCATGTAAAGGCCCTTTGCAAATATCTGGGACAATGTGTGCAAGACGAAGGGTTTGCTAAGAACGCCAACGCCATTTCTCTACAACTTTCTAACATTGTTTATAAATTATGGCCACTTGGCCCGAAGGGTTCCATATCACTTAAAGGAATGTTCGAGGAACTGGTCTGGCACTGTTTTCGATGACAGCAACGGCCTCTCTAACGTGAATGGGTCTTCCAACTCAAGACAGTTGATGGGTACATAATTATATACTGCGTTATTGTCGCCTACTTTGTGGAACAAATGCATACACAAATGCAATATACATACATACATACAAACATACATACACACACACACACACACACACACACCAACACACTATATATATATATATATATATATATATATATATATATATATATAATAATAAAATGTGTATGCATGAAATCTGAATTAGACATGCTGTATATATATGTAGAGGTACCACAAGGAAAATGACATCTTCAAGAGGGCTTTTCCTGGGGCGCATATATATATATATATATATATATATATATATATATATATATATATATATATATATATATATATAAAAGTTTTACTCGTACATAACATCTCTTTTATGCTTTTTAAAGCCTCAGAAAGCGAAACAAAGCGAACACAAACTTTCTCTGGTTCAGTAAAAATTGATGGCGGCAACAAAACAATAAATTAGAGAGCGTATCACCCCCAGTTCGCTGCTGAACGCCACGATGCGGCTGATGAATGATATACGCGCACAAATAAATGAGCAGAAAATGAGTTAGCCAGAAGTGAAAGAAAAAGTGCGAAAGTTTTATTTTGTGCGTCTCGCTCGGTAAAATTGCATCATAGCGAACAACCGCCGCATGTCAAAATAAACGGGTGGAAAAAGAAATGATATCGGCTATAGATGCAAGAAAAATATCTGTATTAGAAATAAACAATTTAATTTGAATATTAAAATTAATCCCACTCGACTATAGCAGATTCACATCAACCGTGCATTTGATGTCTAGGCCAGTCCCTTACGACGCTCCTGATTGGTTGTTGGTAAGCCAATCAATCACAGGGCTGGAATCCCAGTCTCTCTCGAGAGTTCACATGGGTAGGATCTATGTTCCAACTCTCCTGAGGGATGCGTCTTTCAAAAGTATCCCTCAGGAGAGCGATACCCATGTGAACTCTCTCGATAGACTAAGAGTTTCCAGCCCTGTCATTGGCTTATGAACAGTCAAACAGGAGCGTCGTAAGGGATTGGCATAGACATCAAATGCACGGTTGATGTGATTCTACTATAGCACAAAAATTCGGTGCAGCATAGCTACAGCATATGAGGCCAAGTCATGGCGACATGATGTAGTATGCTGCTCCACTTAAAATAATAGCTTTATCTTATTCATATCTTAATTTACGTTACGTATTACGAGACTTGTATGTAAACCCAGCAATCATTGTTCATTGTGCTCCGGATAATATACCAGAAATTGCCAGGGCTTCAATCATTCAATTAATAAAGATCAGCAATTCAAGGAGCACTGATTGACAGAAACGGGGACTTTTACCACTAACGAAATTTCAAGTTGAAAGACTTGTATTTGTTTGCATGGTGTTTTCATGTTGCATGGAAACAGTGGTTATTCAGCAACGGGACCAACGGCTTTACGTGACTTCCCTACCACGTCGAGAGTGAACTTCTACCACAAGAAATGCACATCTCTCACTCCTCAATGGAATGCCCGAGAATCGAACTTGCGGCAACCGAGGTGGCACGCCAAAACTATACCGACCACGGCACCGAGGCGCTTTTACAGCATTGCGAAAATACCTCACACACCCTTACAGATCACACGGAGGAAAACCGCGACAAGTGCTGTCACACTGTGTTACAAATACTACATAACTTTACTGCCCTCTTCCACGAACACTTAATTTCGATAAAAAGACGAAGTCCCGAAAATGTTCTGTAAAAAAAAAAAAAGGGGGGGGGGGGGGATTGTTTTACTCTTTTTATGCTCACGGTTTGGACAGATTGCGTGAAAACAGCAATAGCTTCTCATTAGTCTGAAGTCACTGAGGGGAAAGTCAAGAATAACTTTCGGACTTTCCCTTCATTCATCGTCGAGTTCGAAGATATTGCAGGATGAATCTCAAGTACAACGATTCGTGAAAATGTCAACGGAAGACTTTCCAAACTCTACTGTGCAAAACTTATTAAAATTACTATTTCATTTTGCACCCGAACACAAAACCGAGAGGTTCACGCGATGTCAAATCAATGACTTTGCGTCAACATAGTACCGACATTCACGATCCGTACTTGAATAATCATTGTAAGTCTCGATCATCGAATTAAATCATATAATACACCAAGCTCGATGCTTTGCTCAAATTCAGATGTTTTTCCACAAAATCCAGCTGTAGTGCATTTAAGGAACGATTCTTTTTTTTCTTTCTTTTTTCCAAACTCCTCTCCCCAACTGCTCCCCCCTCCCCTCCCCTCCCCTCCCCTCCCCACTCCCCTCCCCTCCCCCAGTCTCATAGGACGCGTCGTTAATATTCATAAGTTCCGGTTCCTAACTATTTCTCAAAGTTATCTCGAATACTCTGGGAAAAAGGAAGAACCCATTTCAAGAGATCATAAAATAAAAATGAACCTCATCTTCTTTCAAAGGCAGCTTATTAAATTTTATGGACCACGGGGTTTCCTTTATTAGCTATTGAAATTTTCTGATCCTCATAATATAATTTCCTTTTTAACTTTGTCGTCTTATAAACATCTAATATATCGTCTTCTTTTCTTTTTAAAAAAGAAAGATAAACCAACATATATTTTTCGTCGTAAGTTACCTTAAGTTTCAGTGAATATTAGTTCGAATAAAAAAAAAAACGGGCAGCGTAATCATTATTTTACTTTAAATTTCAGTAATATTAGTTCGTATTAACCATTCAAACAAGGTAGTTAAATCATTATATTACCTTAAACTTTAGTGAATATTAGTTCGTTTTAACCATTAAAAAAACATCGGGCAGTGAAATAATTATATATCTAATGATTCAAGTAATAAAATCTTTTCTACGGACATCGTAAAGTAAGCGATCTGGAAGCAACTTCCACTAGGTATTCCATTAGCTAATGAAGTGAAGAGTCCGGAATCTAAAAATTTCTCCTTTCCCTACCAAGAGAGAGAGAGAGAGAGAGAGAGAGAGAGAGAGAGAGAGAGAGAAATATATATACCTTCGACAACAGACAAAAATAATGAAGTGGCGAATGCATCGCCATTAGTGTTTCCCCGTCAGGAAAGCCATTCATTTGTTTATTTCCGTTCCTCACTCTGAGATTCAGTTTCTTCGGGCGTCCCTTCATCTCGCATTCCATTCTTCGTGCATTCCCCTCTTTTGGTGGCCCCTGCTTCATAATATATGGACGAGACATTTTTCTTTCTCTCAATTACTGCCACGAACTTTCTCCTCTTCCCAAACTCTCTCACGAGCAGCACCACCATTCTCGATTTCTCGATTCTCAGATACCTAAGGTCGTACGTACATCAGTCGACTTAACTTCGTGATGGCAGTTCAGCTGAAAAGAATAGTTCTCATCTCCGGAAATGATTTAAAGTTCAGAAAAGCCAAAGCCATTAATATCAATATTAATAAAAGTTAAAACCATCAATATCAACGATTAAAAGTGCCCTCCCTTTGTTTTTTCTTTGAGCGTGTGCAATTGTTCTGTAAGAAGAATGATGATTAAATGGACATTAGTTGTAATCGGACCTTATCTATCAGTTAAAGAAACAGCAGATATACCTCCTTTAATACTATTCAATTTACGTGCGGTCAATATAAAAAGTTTAGGAAAGTGTCTTCATTACAACTATTCCTTTTGAAAGGACAACCGAAAAAAATAACGACCGCTGCAAATTGCTCAACTGCTTTTTATAAAGAGGTAGCTAATAAATTAAGACCATTACAAATCGAACTACTATTCTTTATTGGAAGTGTTGGGAAATTAACGATGGCTGCAAATGTAGCAAACTCCATAAAAATGAACACTAGATAAGAACACCTTGCGAGCCAGGGACAAAAATCAATTATTTTGATTTACTCAAGATGTTTAGGGTTAGTTTTCAGAGTCACTACTAAACACGACATGTTCCTCTTTTACAGAGGAGCGTATAAACCAGCCAAACAAAACACACATCAACATCACAAGCAACAGAGGTTTCCTAAGTATACCAATAATACTAGACACAATGTTCCTCTAACCTGTGAAAACTTTCTTATATTTTTCAAAATTGTAAAATCTGTGTGTTACCTAAGTCTTTGCAAATTAAATCGTAAAACAGACACTGATAAGAGAGCAGCGGAAATTTCACAAATATTGAAAATCGATTCGTTTTGGTAAAAAGACGGAGTTCTTACTACTGGAAAGTGTAAACTGTTATGAAGAATAGAGCAACATAAAATTCCTTTGTTGTCAAACAACTTGGAGTACAGGAATATAGAATTTAGGCCAAAGGCCAAGAACTGGGACCTAAGAGGTCATTCAGCGCCCTGAAAGGGAAATTGACAGTAACAAGGTTTTAAAGGTGTAACAGGAGGAAAACTTCTTAGTCAGACTATGAAACAATTGTTAGAAGTTGGAATGTCAAACGGAAGAAAGAGACTATGAACAGAGGTACAGTAAAAGGAATGAAAGACGTTGCAACTAGGAGCCTAACGGACGCTACAAATAACCTTAAATAATGCCTGCAGTGCACAGTGCACCGCGTGAAGTGCACTGACGGCGCTACCCCCCTACGGAGGTCAAACGACTTGCCCTCGTACCCCAACCTCTGGTTAAAGACAATAAAGGAACGGATTAAAACACCTCATCACTTGTATTTCAGTGAATGAAAACACTGAGCTACAAAGCGTGAGGCTGCAACGAAGTACATTACACGGAACCAATTCATATTTTATGGCTGTTAAAAACTACGAACTCATGTATTATCTTAGTCATTTCTCAAGCTGTCTTGTTAAGCAGAATGGGAAGCGTTGACAGTTCCTTATCTATTGCTATCAAAAATACATACATATAAAGACTCCTACCTAGAAGTGCCGCTAGTAAAATTTACCAATTATCAGGAGAGAGAGAGAGAGAGAGAGAGAGAGAGAGAGAGAGAGAGGAAAAAGTTGCTACACAAGAGTGACCAATTGCCTTTTATGACTCGATCACCTAAACATGGTGGTATCAACTTCCTGTTTTACAACAAACAACTTGAGCCTCAATCAAAACAAATGAACAAAGATATAAGTTGGGCACCGGGTAAAATTGTTGCTCATAAAAATCAGATCAAATTCTATTTTCCAAAATAAGTAATTGTAAGGTCACAACGATACCCCACATTTTATAGGTTAAGGAAAAGAGGACAATTCTTAACAAGAGCCAACAATGAAAACAAAGAATTTGAATTATATAATCCCCCTGGAGAAATCCGATATAATTTCCATATTACACGAAACCTCTATAAACAAACGTTACATGTGAAATCTATAGCACGTCGGCGGATACTGTTATTCGCAGACAGTATAATCCGCAAGTGTTTGAATGTCAGGGTCTAAGCAAAAGAACTAGAATGTTTCCAGGTAATATGATATTTTAGGCGAAATTACGAATCTAATATTTTTGGAACCTCTTCCACAACGAAGGAAACCTATTCTATAAAAATAGCACATAAGTTTCTCAAAAAGATTTCCTCGCCTTCTATCTCTCCCTTTCAAGAACAAGAAAATGCAAATAAAAACGTCATACATTCATTAAATAATGTAACATCTTTAAATCAAAAGATAACCTTAATAGTTATGCTAATGAATATTAAATATTACCATTTTTAGTTCTACTCTCGTTCAACACAAGAAAATGACTGAATTTGAATAGTAAGGTTACTACAAGCCAAAGCAAAATGAAAACAAATGTTAAGGCAGCGCTTCTTTAAATTAACTTATAACGTTTGGCATGAAACCTGGTTACGTTTTCTTTGCTTCTGAGGAAAAAAGCGACGACGCACAAATGATATCTTTCACAAAAATTGGACGATTTCTGCTTATGGCTTGGTTGGTACATGACAAGGGAAAACACGCACCAGCAACGAGCTGAACATGAAAATCTCTACGGGCACGGCACACCAGGTTTAATTCATAGAGAATGGGATCTGCGCAACAAAGTTCCATCAGCAGTAAATGCCTTTTTCTTTCACGTTTTCTGCATAACAATAACGTCTACCAAAGAATCATTTGCGACGCGAGATGGTAAACTGCTTTGAATTTAAAATCATCTGTTTTGATAAGCAAACTAAGAAAGCTTGTCAGCATTACAAATATAAGTACTTAAAATTTCACTTCACAGTATCATTATGCATCACATTTTACAAAATAAAAGATTTAACGTAAGCGTCTCTTAGGATTCAATTAATGCTAAAAGTGTTCCTTACAAAAAATATACATACACAATGAGAGAGAGAGAGAGAGAGAGAGAGAGAGAGAGAGAGAGAGAGAGAGAGAGAGAGAGAGAGAGAGAGAGAATTTAAAGTAACCCCAGATTGAAGAGAAACCGCTAATTGGTTTGAGGCAATCCTATGTAAAAAAAAAAAAAAAAAAAAAACAAAAAAAAAAAAAAGGAGAGAGAGAGAAGGAAGAGTTTGAGGAGAGAGAGAGAGAGAGAGGAGAAGAGAGAATGTTGTTCCCCTTACCCCAAGAACGGAGGTAAAGAAGTCGTTAGGGACCGGACGGAAGTGGTGCTACACTGCCACCACCCGCGACATTCCAAGGGATTAATTCTGACACAAACTGCTATAATCTGAAATTGCTCCCGCAAGTCACAGATGCGGTACACGGCTCAGGGTTTACCCATTACTCTTTTTTCCTTATTTTCACAGAACGACTTTTATGAAATTCGGCTAAGGAAGCCCATTCCATGGCCGGCACACAGAACACATTGCGCCTTGTCCCTGAGGGTGGCGTATTAAACATTCTGCATTTTAAAAATGGGATTTCTCCTAGATCAGGGGTTTTCAACCTTTTCCTCCCCACGTACCCATTCGGGTATTTGTAATGTCAGTAATGTACCCCCTTCGCTTTGTATAACGTGGAAAACAAAACCAACTCAAGAAAACTGTACAGAGGGGAAGAAAGTACATAACTCTCCTGACATAACCAATAATTTAGTAAACATACAGAATTCCATAAAAAAATAAAGACAGTTTTTCTTAATTATTTACCTCTGGCTTTGCAGTAAATTTTCAAGGTTATCGTAATGAGCTGCCAAAACAAAATAAATTATTACCATATCAGCTACAAAAGGAGTTAATGAAATGGCTGAAACTGTTTTCATTAACTATCCTAGTTGGCCGAGGAGCATATTTTGCTAAAGCACATTTAACATTCATTCGAGTGCCTAAGGGGAGTGCGTACCACAGGTTGAAAACCCCTGCCCTATTAATAGTGACCCCATGGGTATCCGGGGGATCGGTATCTAGGACTAATATTTCTTTAAGATATTTACAGTGTTTTGTTTATGTTTTCACGGTCATCCTCAACAGGCTTGTATTAAAAACGCCGCAAAGGTGGGCACAATACTTGGTGGAAACCCTTGGGGGTCACTCAAGGGAAGATCCTAAATACGTGTATATTCAATTTTACAGACTGATAAATATATACCTAAAAATATAGCTGAAAGCTAAATGAGATAGCCTCTGTTAAATTCTAACTTCATTTGTAACATGGATAGTATTAAGAGCCAGCGTGAATACAATTTAGTCTCGTACAAATGTTCTAAAATTCGAAAGCAAGGTATATACAAGTCTTATAAATTTCCCTTTATGTGTGTGTATATGTGTATACACACACACATATAAAGACAAAATCCACGAAGGAAAGAGAAACGATAGAATAGAATATAGAATTTACGTTAAAGGCCAAGCGCTGGGATCTATGAGGCCATTAAAAAGGTTTAAAAAGGTTTGCAAGGTGTAACAGGAGGAAAACCTCGCAGTTGCGCCATGAATAGTGTTGGGAGAGGGTGGAAAGTAAGATGGTAGAGAGTGCATATGAACGGAGGTACAGTAAAAGGAATGAAAGGGGCTGCAGCTAGGGCCCGAAGGGTTGTTGCAAAGTAGCTTAAGAAATTCCTACAGGACTGCAGTACTCCATTGTTTCTCTTTTCGTCGTGGATTTTGTCTGTTTACATATTCGTCACGTTCCATATTTTCGTGGTTCAGTTCTACAAAGTATTGATATATTATATTACCATATATATATATATATATATATATATTATATACATATTATATATATATAATATATAATATATAGATTATATATATTTATCTATATATATATATTATATATATATATATATAATACATATATATATATATATATATATATGGATCTATATTCTACACTTCCATTCACAAGAACAGTTGGAAGCATATTACAACATGTACGTGGTGTACGTCATGGCCCACATTGAAGTTGGTAACATATATACCGTCAAATGTTACAAAGATGATATAATGCTACCCTCAGCTTCCCACATGAAGTGATGAGATTATAATGCCGATTTAATCAAATAAACGGACGACACTTTAGCAAATAAAAATAAATGTGATGAACATGAAAATATGAGATACGTCACCTTCCTAAAGCCAACGGGAAAAATGATGATGATATCAAAACTGACAGGAAACAAAGACAAAAGCTCTGATCAGGTCCAACTTTCTCAACTACCATTTTGGAGCCCTACAAGACTGCCTTACCAGAAGACCTGTCAACATCTCATCCCCGCAGGGGGTTAGCGCTGTCAGTGCGCCGCATGCTGAGTACTGCATGAATTACTTAAGGTTCTTGGCAAGGTCTCTTCGGCCCCTAGCCGCAAGCCTGTTCTTTCCTTTTACTGTACCTCAGTTCATATTCTCTTCTTCCATCTGACTTTCCACCCTCTTCTGACAATCGATTCATAGCGCAACGGCGGCGTTTTCTACTCCCAAATTCCCTTTCAGCGCTGAATGACCACATAGGGTCCAGCGCTTGGCCTATGGCCTAAATTTTATACTCCATTCTATTCTATCAATATCATTTACACCAAGCTATTGAATAAGAATTCTATGGACGACCCTTCATACGGCAAATGAGTTCTTAAAAACATCTTTGTAAATGAAAATAAATGAACTGAAATACAAGATTTATTGAAGTGTGCGTGACATGACCGCAGCTAATGGATCCTTAGATATGAACATTGTAAAGACCAAAAGGTTTTGCGGCCACCAAAATAAAGATCTTTAAGAGGTTGTCGAAAGAACTGACTCATGCTCTTATTTTAAACTGAATGTCAAATTCTCCCACTGTCTTTTAATTCCACACTATTACCCGCAACAGCATTCTCTCAGCATTTTATGAGGAAATCAATTACAAAAAAAATTACAAGCATTCTCAACAAAACAGTATGATAATTCACCAGGTAAAATGTAAAACTACATGCATAACAGCAAAAAAAATCGATTTACTGAGATTACCAATCATTTACAATAGAAGGCTCTAATAAAAATATCTACAGCGACTTATGCAATCCCTACCCTCCCGGGTACACGATCCATTGTGCTTGCATATAGAAAGACGTGAGCTCCAATTACATAGCCCTCCTCCCTTTACGACGTGC
This sequence comes from Macrobrachium nipponense, assembly GCF_015104395.2. NCBI lineage: Eukaryota > Metazoa > Arthropoda > Malacostraca > Decapoda > Palaemonidae > Macrobrachium > Macrobrachium nipponense. The sequence goes on along the minus strand of NC_087202.1, from coordinate 103,806,406 downwards.
TAGTTACAGGTCCGCATTCCTAATTTCAGAGGCAATCCCCCCCCCCCCCCTCTCTCTCTCTCTCTCTCTCTCTCTCTCTCTCTCTCTCTCTCGACCAGTTTCATGCACTGGACAATTCTTTAACTGATGAAAACCCTTGATAAATTTCAGGTATGCTGACCTTATTTCAGCGAGCGTAAAATGAAATGTTACTTCTAGATTCTGTTTTACTTGGAACAAATATGTCTGTGACAGATGCGAGACGAAATAAATCCAAAACCTAAATACAATTCAGGGCAAGCCCTGAAACATTTAAAGTAATACATACACCCAATTCAGGACAACAGTCAGCCTCTAACCTCATTCAGCGAAAAGAGAAAAAAAAACATCACATATCTGAAGGGTTCTAATCGCACACCGAGTATTTTTTTAAAGCTAATAGGCAGTAATTGTATAATATACACAATTATATACGTATGCATGTAATCGTTTATAAACCTCCGATTTCATATCAATTCATATGACTATCGCTAATCACGAGGTTTTAATGCTTCACATCTGAAAGAAAAATGATTTAGCTTAATAATTAATTAAAATCAGAATGATATCACCTTTCATTTCAAGCGACTTACAACAGAAAATAATGATTACAAACTTAAACTTAAATAACGGACGAAAAGACATAAGAGCAGTACATTACCTGTTCCAGGGTATGTTTATCAAGGTGCTGGTGTAGATGAGGGTTGGGGTCATGCGTGGGCAGGAACAGTGCCCCTGCACTGTTGTGCATAACGCCTACGGGAGACATCTTGATTTTTACACTCCCAAATACCCACGATTCCACTTATAGAACTTCAGCGCTGTTAGAGACCCAGCCACAGCACTACACCCACCTCAGTGCCCACAGCAGCAGAGGGGCATCCGCCTTTATCTCCAAAGTCACATTAACCAGGTTAATGGGCTGAGTGCCCTCCAATAAGGAAGGAAGGAAACGATGATTTTTTTTCTCCCCTTTTCGAATCGACCAGACCAAATCTCGCTCTCTATCTGCCTTCAAAACTTCCTTCCGTTGAAGCATTCATTTTCAACACCAGTCGCCCCGCCGATTTCGTTATCAATAACACTGAAGTCACACATTTTTATTCTGTAATTCGGGAATTCACAATGTTACATTACACACCTGAAATTGGTTTAAATGATGATTACAGTTCACCAGAACTCTCCGAACATCACTTCTCTCACAATGGCGCATCCACAAATACTATTATAATGCATAGTTTTCTACCAGTGACAAACATTCTTATGACCTTTGCGTAATGATAGATAAATTGGCTATATATATATATATATATATATATATATATATATATATATATATATATATATATATATATATATATATAGTCTTATATATAGCACCACCGTGATTTATATATACGTATTAAGCTACAAATGTCCTTTAACGTCTAATTCGCTCTACCTCGGAATTAATATATTTTCATAAACGTTAACCGAAGGGGAAATTTTTCAGTTGGTAAGAAATTCCCCGGCTCATGGGCGCGAACCACGAAGCCAAGAATTCAAGACGTACAGTGAAGTACTTTAAACCTCTCGTGATAGCCTTGTGGTTTAAACCCATGAGCCGACGAATTTCTTATCAACTATAAGGAAAAAAGAAAAAAGGAAAAAAGAAAAAAGGGAAAAGGAAAAGAAAAAGGAAAAAAAAAAACCCTTCGTTTAACGTATATATGAAAATGTATTAATTCAGAGGTAGAGCGAATTAGATATTGAAGGGCATTTGTAGTGTGTATGTATGTATGTATGTATATATATATATATATATATATATATATATATATATATATACACACACACACACATATATATATATATATATATATATATATATATATATATATATATATATCGAGCTACAAATGTCCTTTAATATCTAATTCGCTCTACCTCGGAATTAATATATTTTCATATATGTTTAACCGAAGGGGAATTTTTTAGGGGATAATTGAATTACCGGCCGACGGGCACGAACCATCGACATCTCAATTCCAGGAGCTGCAGTGAAGCCTTAACCCAGCCCGCCATTGGCCGGCAATTCTATTATCGCCTAAAAAATTCCCCGTCGGTACATATATGAAAATATATCATTTGGGAGGTAGAGTGAACTTAGATATTAAAGGACATTTGTAGCTTGAATGATATATATATAGATATATATATATATATAATAATATATATATTATATATATATACATATATATATATGATTTTATATACAGGCGCAGGTCTGTCAAGTTGCAGAACCTTCATAAGGCAGTCCACAGGTTATTCTTAAAATATTCATTAATGCTGGCTGTCCAAATATGCCGTCTAGAGACATTAAATTTACATGGGGCTCCTTTTGAAAACTACTAAGATGGAGAAAAAAGGGCTTTTGTTGGTTTCCATTATATATATTATATATATAATATATATATATATATATATATATACATATATATATATATATATAATATATATATATATATATATAGTGGGAACCACCGAAAGTCCCTTTATATACATATACATACATATACTACATATATATATATATATATATATATATATATATATATATATATGTGTGTGTGTGTGTGTGTGTGTGTGCGCGCGTGTGTGTGTATCAAACAAATATCTAGATGCATAGTCAGACAATTACACATGTGAACATGAGAATTTTATGTAATTAAGATGAGCATTTAGATTTGAAACCGAAACTATCGCGAAACTGAATAACGAAAAGAAATAAAATATAATAGAAACAAGAAGCGAAAGTTAAAAATTAAATAACACAAAAAAAACAAAAAAACGGGAAGCAGTAAAAGTTAAAGAGAAAGCTGCAATTGCATACAAGGACCCCGCCTTGTATGAAGAATAATTTCGCCTTTACTGGCAAGGACTACCTTCACAATTCATCCATATATATAATATACATATATATATATATATATATATATATATATATATATATATATATATATATATATAGCTACAAACTTCCCTTATTGTTAAATTCACTCGACCTAGGATTAAACACCGAAGGGGAATTTTGAAGTAAATATCAGTTATCACTTACAAAATCGGTGTTTATTCCGAGGTTGAGCGTATTTGATATTAAAAATTTGCAGCTTAATGCTTGTGAATATGACGGCATATAGGACGCACTTTTTTTTATTTTTTTTTTATTTTGGCTAAAAAAAATCGCCCTGCGTATTATACATCGTAGGTGAAGTTTGAGACCTCCCGTAGGCCTATGCTAATCTCTGACGCTCACTAACCCAGCTTACGCCCCAAACTCCATTCATCCTTATTTTATTGCTGGTATTATTGTATTATTACCGGTGCTTTAAAAATGAATTCGTAAAAATGAAAGCAATCTAATCTGAAATGTTGTGTCTTTTGTTTATAAACATCAGCTGATCGGCGCTCTGAATTACCGGCAATGCCATCTGTTGGCGAGGAATAAAACTACAGTATGATAGTTGCCAGTATGTTTGCTTTGCATACCTATACTAAAAGCTTGCTTATTTCCTGCTATTGAGATGTCTTGTGTATGCTTATTGCTTGCCTGTACTGCCAAATTGCTTTCATACAGCTATGTTTCTATTTGTGTAATATACAGCTAGACTGTTTTCGACAATATATGCTTAAAAACACTAAAAACTTTTTTTCCTGAATCTGACCTGCTGAAATGGGGGTGCGTCTTATATGCCGTCAAATACGGTAGATATTATATTCCGTCACCCATTAGGTGATGACTTTAGAGGAGAAACACATGACAACGGTCCCCGCCACATTCATACTTTAAGTAAATATAGATACAAACTGTGGTGAATATTTGTACTTTATATAGTAATAATATATAAACAGACGATATTCGCTCTCACGAATAAGCCAAGGACTCGTGGAAATGGGATGTAATTCACGGAAGCTAATCCGAGCAGATCATTATGGTATTAACTTTCAAGTTCGAAATTCGTTTCTGTGGAGCCAATAAGTCTTAATGCTGCGATAACATCAACAGATTTTGTAAAAGAAATAAGACTTAGAGCTGTGCTGCTCTTAATAAAACCTGGGTTCTGCCCAAAAGCGAGCACACAAGGAACATGCAAGCACCAGCAGATTCATAAATTTATTACCCGAGTAACTGTTAGCGCAAGTGTTTAACCATTTCTCATTAGGTCTACGGTTAGCAGACCACATTCTCTCATCAAGAGCTGCGGAGAGCTAACATTGACCACGTTACACGAACGCCAATCTCAAGGAATTGTATAATGGTGCAACAACAATAAGGAACACCTGAGCCTGTGAAACCAAAGCTATCCGGTTTCAGTCCAGGATCGCGTGCCTGATCCAGAGCTGTGCATTTTCGGTCATGCCGAAGGTTTGACGTTTGAAAATAGTGACGCGGAAGAAGTGAGGGTGCGCAAATAAGGGGAGGAAAGGGTATACCGACACGCGATCTCACTTTTCCGGCAGTGGGATGCAATCATCAGAGTCACATTAAATGCGTAAATGTGTGAATTGACGCCATGGAAAGCGACTGGCCAAGGTTGGTTGGGTAGTTGCTCACAAGGTCTTCCTCAACACAGTAATAAGCAAGGAAAGTCGGAAGAAAAGTTTCGGTACAGTGACTATATATCTCTCTCTCTCTTACACACACAACATTATGTATATATGTATATATATGTATATATATTAAATATTATTAATAATATTATTTATAATATATATATGTATATATATATATATATATCTATATAAAGTAACAAGGGGTCGATTACTAAATCTTAAACCTTCTCCATTTTCTTAATAAGAGCAATTTTTACTAAAAACATTTGCATCCTTCCCCCGGACACCCGCCAAAAAAATAAAATAAAATAAAATAAAGTAAGGTATTTGTCGCATGAAAAACGGAGCCACCTATAACGGAATGTATTTGTTGGCAGCCTCCCGCGCCGCACTTCTGCGAGAGAGAAACTAAAATAAGATAAAACATGACAGTGTGTTTTGCCACTTCAAGGCAAAACGCTGACGACTTTCCAACCAACATAAATGTCAGCCTGGCAACACCCACAGTGTCAGGGCCATAATTTCATGGGCTGGGGCCATTTCACCACTGTTTCCTAAACCAAGGATACACAAACATCGTTACTACATAGCAAAAGGATCACGGACACTTTTGCTTGAGTTGCTCAGGTTCAATGAAGGAAGAGACAACGTATTACCCACAGATACTCGTTAAAAAGACATCCAAATCTACGGGTAAGGAACACTTATAAACAAAAGTCGTATTTTTTTATATCAAAAACTTATCGTTTCTTTACAAGATTTCCCAACCGTAAAAACAAATGTGATATCTATCTCGTTAAACAGATATCCATATACAGCAGGAAATCTTACCAGATGCTGAACCCTGCTGCTCAAATAAAGACGCTGTGGATACGAACTTCATGAAAGGTTCATCCAGACAGCCAGACAGTCACCCTCATTTCTCTTACAACTTTTTTTCTCTCTCTCAAATTCGTTCCACTATTTCCTTATCAATCACCCATGGCAGCCGGAACGAAAGGCTGTAGGCCTGTGTCGATGCTTTTAACTTTCTCTGAGGAATATTTTCCACGACCATTACCATCCATCATAATAGCCTTCTTCCTATGGCATCATGCCCAGAAAGTTACAACTCCTCTTTGCTGATAGGCACACATTTCATGCCCAATCGACGGCTCAAGAAAATACTGTCGGTTTCTTTCGAATAAATGGCACGCGATAGCCCTATTTACCTTTCTTTGATTCAATACCTGGGAAAGTAAAAGAGCAAATAATTATACCCAATTATAGAAGAGGCATCAACCCCTAAATTGCCCATGTTTTCCTACAATACAGGCAACGTAAAACAAAAACCATACAAAGCCTTAAAAGTCAAGAAAACATAATCTCCTTTCCATTTTTATGCGCAAAGGCAAAACATTAATGACATATATATATATATATATATATATATATATATATATATATATATATATATATATATATATATATATTATATATACTACACGTATATATACTGCATATGGTTATGTTTGTGCACGTGCATAAAAATGAAAAAGGTAGATGAAGTTTTCATTATATGTATGTATGCATGCATGTGTGTGTATGTATGTATGTATATATATATATATACATATATATATATATATATATATATATATCTATCTATATATATATATACGTGTATGTCCGTGTGTGTTTCTCATCTCATTCCGTGTCTTAACGTGAGGCCGTATCCAAAGCAGTCATCAACAATAACACTATGCACCGTACAAAAAATAATGTACCCTTGTTAAAAAAAATCCTCACTTGACTTTTTACAGACAGAAAAAGCAGTGCATTAAAAAAATGATAAATTTAGAATCCTCCTCACATTCAATGTCGTTCAGATGTCCCAGATGAATAAAAAGACGTTCGTTACACCGGACACAGTTTTTCTGGTCGGTTACGCTAAGCTAAATATATACTACAATATGGTACAAGTCATTTCCTCTCAATATACCTGAATACCATTCACCTCGTGGAGATCAATATCAAAAAGTGCAATGTCTTACCAAAACAGAGGGAAAGAAAGACGGATAATAACAAAATCCGATCTCGGCCCTTATAAACGATTTCTTCGTTCGGCACGCCAAGATTTTTTGAAACTATTGTACAGTCGCATTAACTCTCGGAAGAATTCTAACGCCGCCAGTTAAATGACGAAACAAAACTAATATAGAAAATAACATCTAACATCGCCGCATCGCTTTCCATGGATTTCTTTTTAAGGATCCTTATCTAAAGTTAAGTGTCATAAACTGCTTGAGGATACGTACGTCACTAGTTTGTCTTTTACTTAATAAAGGACAGCCTTCAAGTCAATACTTTTGTTTTCAAAAAGTTTAGCAATGAATAAATTTACAGTGGCCACGTCATAACTTTGGGAATAATGTCTGCCAAGAGGGATACCGATGACACAACGTCAGAATATATTTCGTTATTCAGATTACCACTCAACAATGAATACAGAAACACTGGCGTTTAACAAAATGTGAGATAAAGACGGAATTATCTATCTACAAAACAGTCAGTAAAAGCCCCCACCCACCCAACACACACCTCACCAAAGCACAGATCAACAAAAACATCATTTATGTGGTGGAAGTGTGGATGGGAAGGCCTTTGGATACAGGGAGGGAGGGGAGGAGGGCGAGAGACAGATGTTATGACAACAGAACAGGCTATGGCTCCTCCGCACTTCCCCTTCCCCACATTCTTCTATTTTATCATGGCATCTAAACCACGACACAAGTACGGCAAGACCGAAACAAAGATGAGCAGAATCCCCAGACATTCTAGGCCAGACAAAAAGTAACCGCTGATCCATTCATAACTCCACATTAACCAACAACCCCAGACCTTTAGTAGTTCTTGCCGTGGCCTCGATACTCACTACTGTATTTATGTATCAAAGGAATAACAACAGCTACTAAGCTACAGAAAAGGAACCCTGGCTACGATGATGAAGACAGGAGAATTTAGGTGGGATATCTCGTACAGTTATCAATTGTTTATTTGCCCACATTATAATCTATGTAACTCAGCATGACTGTACAATCAAACAAATAAACACACCAACACACATATCCTTTGAAGGTGAGCTAAATTATTCCATGGATTTATTTATCTCAAAAATTGTATTTAACGATAGATTATACATTTTAACAACGACCACAACCTTGTAGTAAACAAATAGTATTATCGATGAAAACTGAAGCTGTGGAGAGAGAGAGAGAGAGAGAGAGAGAGAGAGAGAGAGAGAGAGAGAGAGAGAGAGACAGAATCCCTGACTATCCGACTACTGAATTGTGAACAGTAATTGGTTGATAATACAGTTCTACCGGGACATCGCATATTAACTTTTGTGATGGGCGCATTATTTACTAAAATCCGGAAACGGAAGCTCTTCGGAAAAGGGTGGAGAGAGAGAGAGAGAGAGAGAGAGAGAGAGAGAGAGAGAGAGAGAGAGAGAGAGAATTCCTTAACTTTTCAATGGTCTTTCTGGTGAACACAATTCCACTTAGATGGTATATATCATGTTATAGAAATCAAAGCGAACCCCTCTCAGAAATGGGGTTTTTAAACCTGCAAACTGAAATGCAGTTGCGTAGTACGCATGTAGAATACTGTGTATAATACTTACACATACCCAAGTGAAAGCTCACTATAGGTGAAAGTGTTAGATTATTCGATGCCTCCAATGCTGTGAAATTCCGCCACTCATGTTTTTCCTGTGCTTTATCTTCCTCAAATCTCCACTCCCTGCTTCCAGCGGTCTAGGCCAAAGATAGTAGGTCCTAGACCGCTGGAAGCAGGGAGTGGAGATTTGAGAAAGATAAAGCACTGGAAAAACATGAGTGGAGGAATATCACAGCATCAAGGGCAATGAATAATATATATACTTATATATATATATATATATATATATTATATATACATATATATACGTATAATATATATATATATATACTATATATATATATATCTATATATTATATATATATATATATATATATATATATATATATATGGTTTCTCAAAAGGGTGGTGAGAATTATATGATCAAGCTACCTCTATCTCCCTCTCATTATTATCTCATTTACATATGGAATTTTCGTAATTAGTCTTATGACATAATTTCTGACTGCCGTGACACCTGGCTACTAACATATTTCTAAAAGCTTTATTCTCAATTCGACGAAATCTTTTAGGTAAAAGTTTCTTGCTAGAGAGCGTTTCATGTCCTTAAGACAATACTGGAGATCGTACAACAGTCTACTTGAAACCCAAATATTGCTCAGTCTGCTTTATATATATATATATATATATATATATAATATATATATATATATATATATATATATATATAATAATATATAATACATATACATATATATTCCGAACTACATTCCAACTCTAGAGAAGCTGTATCGGATACAACGTGACTAAAATTTTGAAAATATTTAGCCTAGTTAACTCTTCTCCATCAAGCCTTGAATGTGTGTGTATGTGTGGATTTTTGTGTTGTGCAAATTCTGTCGTCATTAATTCCGTCATTATGGCGTTTTTCAGATTAAAACAGCATCATCTACATATTTTAAGTCTGTCAACTTTCTATCGTCACTCCAGTCTAAACCACCAGGAATAACTAATGACGCTGGACGTTGCATAATACAGGTCTGTGGACGCTGCCATATGCGTTCTAGTAATCACCAACAGCCACAAGAATGGAATTCTTAAACGCCCATACAAAGTTGCACAATATGCTTACACAAATATCTGATCTAATGCAATAACTTCATCATTTTACGTGGAAGACTAGGCACATTCTCTTTCATCTCAAATCTAAGGCGCCGACATCTTGGTCCTCCTACTGCCAATCTTTCGAGCACAACCCGCCAGTGAGCACGTCAGTCTCCATTACTATGGTTAAGGTCCTTATCTGGCGTACGCTCGTCTCCATTAACTTCGCCGCTTTGATTTTCTTCCATTTTCTTTCAGAGCATTCAGATTTCAAGCGGTCATTCGCTATGAAGCCGTTAGTTGGGAGAAGAAGAGAAGAAGACGCGGAATCTTTCGATTTCCTAGATGACCAGCGTTGGTAACAATTTCCTCCTCGCCCAGATCAAAATAACAGTCGCTGCATCTCTTACCAAGGGTTTTAGTGTTATTAATATTATTATTATATTGTTTTTGATGCTGTCCTTATGTACGCACATTCTTAACGAACAAACCATCCTTCAAAACACAACATACAACTTGAATGAAGTACGCAAAAGAACGGATATTGGGGTACATCAAATACAGACTAAACTATTTACTAGTCTGCCGAAAACTTCAAAAATGAATAAGCTTAATAACAAGAAAATACAATAAAAAGAAAAAAATGTGACAGTTAGGTCGATCTTGAAAGCACCGTATTAATACCAATCCACTGAGGGAGGTTTAACAAGAAATCCTTCGACGAAGGTTACGAAAAAAAAAATACAACTTAGATCACAATTTTATCTACAATAAAGGAAGGTTTAGAGATGATTTTCACATCCAGATGGATGAACATTTTTCCAGAAACGGTAAAATCAAAGATTTGAAAAAATCCGGCATAAACCCGACACTTCCGGATACATAGATGAACAGTTTAAGTTCATCAGCTGCAAGACACAACAGACTGCACTTATTCTGCTGTTGTGAAAACTTTCGGTTATAGTCGAAGGTAATAAAATACTACTAAATAATCAGCACCATAAAAGCCAATTACATTTTGGACTATCTATTAATTTCTTTTTTCCATTTTTGATATATGGGATCTATGCTTTTTGTATTTCCTTTACCTCCTCTTACTTCTTCCTAATGAACACCATAGTCTTTGGAAGCTTGAATTTCAAGTCAGTGGCCCCTGTGGGGGTTCCATATGAATAGGCTTCGTCTTTGAATAAGAATAATAATAATAACAGAATGAAGCTCTGCAAGGGTAACCTGAATAATAATAATAATAAAAAAAATTATTCACTGTTTGCATACGATACTATAGTAGATTCACATCAGCCGTGCATCTGATGTCTAGGCCAGCCCCTTACAACGGTCCTGATTGGCTGTTGATAAGCCAATCACAGGGCTGGAAACTCTCAGTCTCTCTCGAGAGTGCACATAGGAAGGATGTATGTTCCACTTCTCCTGAGGGATACGTCTTTCAAAAAGTATCCCTCAGGAGAGGTGGGACATACATCCTGCGTATGCAAACTCTTTTTCGAGAGAGACTGAGGAGTTTCCAGCCCTGTGACTGGCTTATCCACGGCCAATCAGGAGCGTCGTAAGAGGCTGGCGTAGACATCAGATGCACGGCTGATGTGAATCTACTTGTTTTTTCTTATAGCCTAAATCATTCAGGCTAAAACCCACATCACCAATAAAGACTGAAATAAAAGATTATTATACTCTTAGGCTGCGTCCACACTACAATAAAACATGTCAAGTCATAAACATAAGTCAGCATAAATGAATAAATAAAATCTTGGAAGAGGATTCAATGCTGATCAATATGAAAGTGTAATTGTTGCGTAGCACACGGTGGAAATAAAACAAAATGAACGCACTGGTATTTTTCGCATTGTCCAGCTAACAGACACAGACGTAAACTGAACCGAAATATAGCCCTCTTAACGGTAACAACCAAATGTAATACGATAAAAGACACCAAGATGGGAGTCTACCCTAAAATTTTTCTCATACGCCTCCATACTATTGATAGTGTCAACAAGAAACAGGCCTAAAACGGGGTTTCAGCAATAGGCCTATAGAAAACCACAACACTCGCTCCCTCCGCAACAGTACACTAATCCATTAATCAGCTGATAAACAACGCACACAAAGAAACTTTAATAGTCTGATAAAGTTGAAAATACAACAATCACGGCAAATTACAACATTATTTTTATCATAATGGTTGGCAATGAGCAAAAACAATGATGTTTCAACAATGCAACATATCACTGTTAGTTATCTGGACAGTCATCCGATAACTATAGGTGGGCTAACAGTTCTTACTTCGAGCCCAAAGCCCAGTACATTGTGTATCGTCAATTACTTCCCGCTAAAATAACTACAAACAGGAAATGACCTAAATTGCATCACTCATTCCGATACTAGTAACTGTACACACACCACTAACAAATAAATGGGGAATGGGAAACTGGGTATTGTCATCGATTCGAACTGATAAAGCTGCAACTCAGCAATCAATTAACTCATCTCTCGCAGTCAAGTAATAACGAGTATTATTCCAAAGTCAAACGTCACAGCACGTTTTGACGCAGAGTTACTAAAGCAACAACACATGGTCTCCAGGAGTATGTCGTCACTCACACAACGACGAACGCAACCCTTGTAGTCTATGACTTGAACTCTGACTGTCTCACATCCATTCATTCTTGACTAATACTTCATGACGATAGAGGCTCACACAACAAAACCCTGCAATGGCGGTGATGAATCACCCCAGTCATGTTACTCCTGACCGAAAAATGTGAAACGGACATGAGCCTTCGCATTTGACACATTTCACGTGGTGACAACCTGCTAGTAATGAAATGATCATATTTCCAACTAACCGAGAACAGACCAAGGGGCGAGAGTTGCAGAGCGTGAGTTTAAAGGGCCATGCCTCACGAGAAAAATCTAAAAACAGCCTTCAGTGTCTCCTCAGCTATGATAACAAAGCCTCCGAAAACAATCGGAGAAGTTTCATTCCCCCGAGTGAGGTGAGGAGAGAGAGAGAGAGAGAGAGAGAGAGAGAGAGAGAGAGAGAGAGAGAGAGAGGTAACAACAACTTCCATCCGGTGTATTGACCAGAGAAGAGCCGACGAGAACGCCTGCCAGAGGAATGCTGAATCATGGACTTTGCAAAGGAAAAAACACGTGCCGATCGTAAGTCGTTCGCGGACCAGAGGCCGGGAGATAAACCTTAAAACAGCAACCAAGAGAACGCTCACTGCCTCCCCTACGATATAAACGCGATCCACATCGCTATTGAAATTGCTGGGATATCTCGCTCACAAACAAATCAAACTCTTAATCTTGCTCCTTCGAAAAAGCCACCTGAAAAAAGCATTTATTTAAACAAAGGGACCTTCATAAATAAAATAAAAAAAGGACACCCAACATCACAAAGAAAAGTTAGGAACAACTGCTGTCGATCAATACTGACCAAATTATCGTTGCTTACAAATAGCAAATCGTAAGACCTTAGTTTCTCTACAGGATGAAATAATCCCTTCTTTGCATGTAAATAATCCCAGGGTAAAGTGAATACGATATCAAGGGGTATATGTGGCTTAATATTTGTGACTATAAAAATCACGAATAAGACACAAATACCCTTCACAAAAATTAAGAACTTTGATCTCCAATTCCCTTTAATATTGAATTCACTTTACCCTGGGGATACCTTGCTCTCAAAAGGGATTATAACTAATAAATACATTTGCCACGGCAAGGATTTGAACTAGCGTCTTTTGGATTAGCTACAGAGGTAAACAATCGACTTCTCTGTACACGTATATATATGCTTGTACATATGCTGCTTGTTAGTGGATCGAATACAAGTGACGGATCACTTATCATAATTTCCCGTCGGTATTATTTCCGAAGAAGATGGAATTGGACATAAAACGACATTTTGGAATATATATATATATATATATATATATATATATATATATATTATATTTATATATAATATATATATAATTTCAAGGAAGGCAGTAGAAAAGTATGGAAAAAGGATCATCATATTTGTAAACATATTACGAGATCACAGGTACTAATGAGTATTGTGATTTCTACCACTAGTACTAAACGAGTTTGCCGTTTTTTGGCAACTGTCAGATATGGATTTGCAGTCTCAAGCGGTTGTGTATGCTCGTCCGTACTGTCTCTTGTTGTATATATATTGTAATTCCTACCAATATGTATCGGTCCTTCGTCAATGGCTGGGAAATAAAACTGAGACCGCCCAGGATATACACCAAGTCTCTCATTTTTTCACCTGCGTTGAGTGTGATGAACGAATGCACCTATATACAATATATAATATTATATATTATATATATATATAATAATATATATATTTTATTAATTTAGTGGGATACGATCTAGAATAGCTACATAAAAATGATAATAACGTAAGAAAACGTTATTCAGCAAGTTGGATGCTCGATAATGTACTGTTCACCATCACCTTTATCATCTACATTATCACCACCACTATCCTTAACGCCTCAACTTGTTTTATTTCATAAGCTGGGATCTTTCCTAGATAGGGTTTTAATCCGGTATGTATCCACTTTTGCGGCGTGTTTGCATGACCGTAGAAACATCAACAAAAGACACTAAGTATCGTAAAGATAATGAACTCAGAAATATTAGTCCTAGATACGACCCCCACACTTTGCTGAGGGTCACTATCTAGGAAAGAACCCATTGCGGTAAACGGATGAACAACTATGGTTGCTGTACCATCGAGAAACGACTTTCCTATGTGAGGGACCACAACACAGACCTCACAGGGTCAAAAGGTCATGGCTTATGCCTCTTCCATCAGTACAAGGTTCGGTGTTTAAGGACGATGGTAGAACAACAACCAGGGGAACAGGTCATGAGGTTACGCTTATGATGGTATGTGACAGGATAACATCTTAAAAGAAAAAAAAAACAAAAAAAAAAAGTGGTAAACTGGTGACAGATAATGTTACAAGAGACGAGGCCTCTCTCCTTGTAGGCGGTTACTATTTTGACAAGCAAGCCTTCCTGGGCACAGCAGAACCCGAAAGGAAGTAGCAGACAACACGCACACGCACACGTACACGCACACCTGCTGGGGCAACCTGCTTCTCGCTCGGTAAGCCCCAACCCAAAAATGGAAATGAAAAAAAAAAGGAAGCCTTCCCTCGAAATAATATTAAAAAACAGGAATTGCGATTTCTAGAATACGGGGCTAATATCAGAGTTTCAAAACAGTAAGACGAAATGATTTATCAGACCCTGGTTAGGCGTTATTTTGCAAGTCCTAATCATAAATAAGACATCACAACACCAGTACATATATTCGTATATCATGCACACACACACACACAACACACACACAGAGAGAGAGAGAGAGAGAGAGAGAGAGAGATTACTTTCACAAGGATAAAAAACAAATTCAAATAACAGACAGAACAAAGCCAGAGCTGAGCCGACAGCTGCTTCTTAGTCAATACTCGGAGGAAAAGTCAACACTGGAGATGCAAATTCGAAAACCTTCTCGTGCAAGTGACTAATATTAGAGTACTGTCATGACCTTCATAAAGGACGAGTCCAATACACCTTAAAGCGCTGAACTCAGTGTGGGATGAAGATGATCGAGCCAAACGTATGCAAATCGGTGAATGAATTTACCCACCTGCATACAAGAGAGAGACAGAAAAAAAAAAAATGAAGTCTGTGGGAGTAACATAAGGGCAAGAAGTGGGACATCGCCTTCTCTTAAATCATGTTCATCCTCCTTTGCCTTTCCCACTACGAAGGACAAGGACCCTCAACCCCAAACGCCTTTGCCCCATTCCTTGTGAACCTAGACAGCCACCAGATCAAGAAACAAAACGCTGAAAGACGCGATAGCGCGAATCACTTCCTTCAGTAAACTTGGTTACACCACTGACACAGATCAGACGACCAAACGTACCGAACGTATTCCTTACCTTTCAACTGACACACCTTTTAAAGCTATGCTGAAGGCCGGAAAGTTTACTATACTTGGCACGGTGGGGGTAAAGGTGCATTCCTTTCTATTTCTGTCAATTTCTTATGGTTGAAACATTTTATTTTTCACCAAAAATAGAATAATGCCATCCCGTTGGGCAAAAGGGCTCTAATCCAAATGAAGCCATGTTAGTCTCGTTGATAAAAATCAAAAGGCATGGAATATATATATATATATATATATATATATATATATATATATATATATATATATATATATTCTTCAAGACATATGGCGTTAAATTCCCTCGACCATTTGCTACGCACAACTTTCTTGCAAATGCTTTCATGGCAAGAAAACCGTGCGTAGCCATTTGGTCGAGGGAATTTAACAACGTATGTCTTGAAGAAACTATGCTACCTAACTACTCCAGAATACATATACGATATACATATACATATATATATATATATATATATATATATATATATATATATATATAGAGAGAGAGAGAGAGAGAGAGAGAGAGGCGAGAGAGAGAGAGAGAAAGAGAGAGAGAGAGAGATTGTTTTTCAAATGCACAAAAGGATTATACATGGCTGCAAATTAATTTATGACCATACATATTCCAGGAAGTTATACGCATCTCCTGTATGCCCACAGACTTACAGAATGTTATACACATTTCCTGTATGCCTAGGGGCTTACAGAATGTTATAAGCATTTCGTGCGTGCCTACAGGTTTACAGAATGCTATGCGCATCTCCTGTATGCCTACATGTATGCCTACAACCTTATAGAATGGTTTACGTTTCTCCTGTATGCCTACAACCTTACAGAATATTATACGCATCTCCTGTATGCCTACAGACTTACAGAAAGGTATACGTATCTCCTGTATGCTTACAGGCTTACAGAATGTTATACGCTTTTCCTGTATGCCTACAGGCTTAAACAATGTCATACGCATCCCCCATGTGCCTAGAGGCTTATCTGGAAAACGCGAGAAGCCTCATAGGGGCCACGAAACCCCTTTCTCAAACGTATATGGGAAAAGCAAACTTATTTCGAGAGGAATCTCATTTTCTGTCTTTCTCTCTCAAAACAAAGGGTGCCCCTCACACAGTGTGGTGTGCAGAACTCGCGAGAAGCCTACATATATTATTTTATTCCCTTAGAGATGAAAATCTCAACATATCCATCCAATCTATCCATATATATAATATATATATAATATATATTGTTTTCTATCGGTATATATTCGAATATCAGAAGATGTTTTCGGCGCAAACAGTACAGTATTTGAATGTGTCTGAGTACATTGTAGAGCAAAGCAGGTAGCAACACGAAACCAGATACACCGCCAAATTATTCACATCCTCACCTATTTTTCGCGTCAAACCTACTAAAGTTGTGCTGATTAACAGCAACTGAAGAGCAGCATCAAAAGAAGGAAATAAAAACAAAAACAAAAACCGAGAATTTCCCTCAAGGAAGCCGGTACAGAAAAATACTCTTAAAAAAAAGACGGTCGTGATACGCCGCTGACTTCCGTGGTTCGCAATACAGTAGAGTCGCGAGCCAGTAAAAGCTGTGGTTGGTCACGAAGGTTTCTTCACAGGTTCCATTCACGTTGCATAATCACGGCCACTGCAACGTCCAACGTCCCTCGGAAATCACCTACTGTGCATCACATCACAAGGCTGCTCGCTCAACCACTGCAACATGATGTCAACTCCGAAAAATTGACGTAAAAAATGTTCTGCGTACGCTTCGCTCATGCCGGGTTGACTGACGTGTTTCCTAAACGGCGTACGATTCTCAGTAGCAAATTCGGCCTTAGGATTAACTTTGCACTTGGACAGTATGCGCATAAAGCCCCTATACACTAGGCAAAAAGAACCTTGTTATGATAAACCCAGCAGACCTGCTTTTCTATCGTAAGTTAAATGAAAAATGAATGTTATATTATATTACATTATATAGTAGATTCACATCAACCGTGCATTTGATGTCTAGGCCAGTCCCTTACGACGCTCCTGATTGGCAGTTGATAAGCCAATCACAGGGCTGGAAACTCTCAGTCTCTCTCGAGAGTTCACATGGGTAGGATCTATGTCCCAACTCTCCTGAGGGATACGTCTTTCAAAAGTATCCTTCAGGAGAGGTGGAACATATATCCTGCCTATGTGAACTCTCTTGAGACAGAGAGTTTCCAGCTCTGTGATTGGCTTAATGACTGCCAATCAGGAGCGTAGTAAGGGATTGGCCTAGACATCAAATGCACGATTGATGTGAAATCTACTATAGTATAAACTATACACACACACACAATACATTACTTAATTCCCCTTTTCATAATATCTATGACATTAGCTATTTTTTCCCAAATTCTCTCATGCATGTAAATTAAACATTAGAAGGACCAAAATATCATTGATTGATATCAACCTTATAACCAAACCGTCCGCTCGTAAGACACCCGGGATGTGTGTTTGTGTATATATATATATATATATATATATATATATATATATATATAATATATACTATACTATATATATATATATAGTATATATATATATATATATATATATATATATATATATATATATATATATATATAATCAGCTGAAGCCACAGGAATTCGATCAAAGGAAACGACATATACCGAGTACTTCCGGTCATACACAGGGGAGCTGAAAGAAGTGTAAAAAAGACGAAAGTGCTTGACTCTTCGCTTTGCTTTTAAGCATGGCGTGCGGTTTCATGATAAAAAAATAATTAAATTAATTAATTAATTAAATTATATATAATAATATATTATATATATATAATATATATATATATAAATAATTATATATAATATATATATATATATATATACCACATTACACAACACACACACGCACGCACCATCCCGGGTGTCTTACGATCGGACGGTTTGGTTACAAGGTTGATGTCAAACAATATGTTTTGGTCACTCTGCTGTTTAATTTACATGTATGAGAGATTTTGAAAAAAAAATTGTTGAAGTCACAGATATAATAAAAATGGAGATTAAGTAACAAAAAGGGAGACCGAGAACGGACAATGAAATAACTAAGGCTCGCAGATGATCCAACTTTGATTAGTGACAGATACCACGTTACACTGATGTCGACGCCAACGTTGGCGGGCTTTAAGCTAAAAATGATGTTGGATGTCCCAAAGATAGAATCCACGAGGAGGGTCAGTGTGAGTACTGGGAAACAGAAAGCGTACTAAACTTAAAAGCATTCAAAGGCAAAGGTTCCAGATAGCAGAATGAGAATGATACCACGGAAGATAACAAAGCAAATATCTGAAGAGATAGGAGACATTAAACTTTTCATTCAAGGAAGATGGAAGCTGTGCTCTGCATGACATATTGGGATAAGGAGGACCGAGGGGGTGAAAAACAGAAGAGATATTACGGAGACAAGGTACAAATGAATATCAAAGGTTTAAAGACTTTCCGAAGGGTTTTAAGGTGGTTTGGCAATTTTGAGAAAATTGAAAAAGAGAGGGCGCGGGTGAAAAGGGAGCACATGGTGAAGGTTGAGTAATAACGATCGATTGATTTATGTCTACAAAATCTGGCGTTACAACATCTAAGTTATTGAGCCCCAGGGCTGAGTAGTAAGTGGAGGAGGCCGAGGAGGGATGTCACAAGTGTTACAAGAGAAGGGCTTTCATAGGCCACGAGAGCAACAATGATTGGAAAAAAAGTTGCGAGGGGAATTCATCTCAGTGGGCCTGACTCCTGGACGAAGACGCTTCTGTGAAAGCGTGCCAGATGTCTGTAGAATTCTAAACATGGTCTCTCATCTATTTCAGTACTTGAAATCATCAATGTGGCAATGGCGGCCTATCGTATCTCCCGGTCAACGGCTTTTATTAGGAAAATCGGCTTGCTGGTTAATTTCATTATATATATATAATAATAAAAGGATCCCCTAAAAAGCCAAAATATAGAGAGAAAATACTATATTTCAGAGACTGCTCTCTCTCTTCAGGTACATGAATGAGAAGTTACAGTAAAGGTGGTATTTATACCAAGAGATCCACCTTTTCTGTAACTTTTCTCATTCATCTACCTGATGAGAGAGACAGCAGTCTCTGAAATATAGTATTTTTTCTCTATATTTTGGCGTTTTTATGGGCTTCTTTCATTAGATGGAATTCTGTTGTAGCAACATTTTTACCAGTTCATATATATATATACACACACACACACACACACACACACACACACACACACACACACACACACACACATATATATATTTAATATATATATATATATATATTACAATATATATATATATATATATATATATATATATATATATATACACATGCAAGCATGTCTGAGTACATGGAACGATATGAAAAGAAAAATGAATGATATACGCTTTGTTAAATCACTTCACATCCGACAATTTCAATCTGATACGACATTCAGATACATACTACTGTACAGACAGCTTCCTCCAGCACGATGTTTTAGAATATCAAATATACAATAAAACAATTTCAAATAGCATTTCATCCAATCGAAGACACTCTAATGAAAAAGAACACGAATGATGACCTATTACGTAACTGGCACAAGAGATTAGAGAGGAATGGGTCACTCGATTAAATGCAGATCTTTTAAACGTCTTCAAGAGACAAAAATAAAGTCATATGGTTTAAAAACCACAAGATGCATCAAAACCTTATCATCAGCGACTTCTGGAACTGTCGTAAGAATCGCTGGAATCAGAAACCATCTTTGAGACTGAACGCAGGGACTACTGAAACTAGCTCTTTCTCTGCTAATGGAAAATGGACAGCTGAAGCCAATTATTTTCTCTTTTAGTATTAAGAAACCTGGAGCTAGGAGTCGTTGTAATACGGCAAGAATTGTGTTAATCAGAAACTCCACGTCTCCACATAAATACAATCTGACGTGAGCATGTGGTATGGTAAGAAGTACAGCATAATAAACCAAACCATGAAAGGAAGTAGAAGCAAACATCGTGTAAGTGTAAATATATTTCTGAGGAATAAATAGTACAAAATCTTAACTTTGCTAATCTAATGTGCTTTCAGGCTGACACTGAAATTCTGTAGGAAAGAAAATGCTTGACGTAACGTCACCACAGACCCGTTCAGTCGCTAGATAGCTTTTTCACATTTAACACTTCATGAAACGTTATACCATTTTATAACGTTATGGCAGAATGGCCAGTGAAACGATAATCTTATCTAGAATGAGTTTGGTTAGGGCTCATCCCCGCGTCATAAAAAATATATATACTTCCTTAAAGAATCTCTCAAGTTCTAGGCAAGAGTAAATATTACTGCTTGGAAAACATTTTTTTAAATGTTATTTCACGCTATATTACCAGACGCCTTACTTTGTACAGAAAACGCCATTTGTTAAAACGAGCACCAAGTTATTTGTTGTTTAGCATTCCAACCCTATTGTCTTCTAATGGCATCATCACAGTCTCCAGCTCTACTTATCGCTCCCCACCAAACCAGGCCACTACTCCTTCCTATAATAAAAGCCTGGGAATGTAACAGGAGGTCCGACACACTTAAACCACAGCGACAACACTCGGGGGGCCTCCTTGAAACAATATCGTGCTATCTTTCTTGACTTTGAGGGTCAGGAAAGCATCAAGTGCCCTTCCCTTCTATAATGGAGACCTACTCGAACGCTGTCTTCAGTTACACATCTCGTCTAGGCGCTGTTGCCTTTTCACGTCTAGAACCAATTGTCAAGATGGTTTTAAAAACTCTCACATAAACTTTTGTTATTTGATAAAAACTATTTGGCTATTTTGTCAAAGAACCTACAGCTATAGAAATTTGCCCAGGATATTCAAGCACTTGAGTCACATTCTGAAGATGATGACAATTTACTTAACCTCTGAAGGCCCAACACTATGTATTAAAAACTTGACCTCAACCCAGCTGCCAACACTCGGAGATCATAGATGGTGAAATAAATCCGTTCAAATAATATTGTATCTACGAAGTGTTCCTCCCGAGAACATCTGGCGTCACCTATTTGGTCAGAAATCTATTCCTTTGCAATAATTGCTCGTTCGCGTGCACATGAAGGATATAAACGAACATACAAGCCAAAGACGAAGGAGGAAAGGTTTGCCCGCACCGACGGTGGCGTCTTCCACAAGAGCAAGAGCGCCAAAACCAAACTGCATTCGGCCAGAGCCACGATCAAGTTATTCTCAGTCCAATACATAACCTACCTGATTGGCAGAAGATTGATTTCTCTTTAGATCGGTTTACTCTATATCACTATCAGTTGCGCAACGCCAACCATACAGTTCATAACAAGTTTCTCATCTATTTATCCATCCGGAAGGTATCATTGCACCTTTACATAACCCCCAATTTGAAATTGAACTGTCAAGAGCGACAGCTTACATAATACACTAACCCAAACCGGCATCACTCAGCTTATGACGGAGAGGTGCGGGTAGCTACCCCTGTGGGTTTGTTGTTCATCCCTTCATAAATCAAAGACCCGAAAACAAATCCGCCATGTGCAAGGTCCCTGTAAAAACCTTCTCTGTCACTCTCCCAATAAATTCTTTCAACTCAGATGCTGCATCGAAGAGCCTCTATGCAGGACAAGAATTTTACCGACAGCCTCAACATGAGGCACAGAAATTTAAAAATAAAACGCAAACCCTTACGCCCAACGAAAACAATATTCAGGGAGGAGTAATGTAGACCAATGGACCTTGAAGAACGTGGGTGGGAATGGGGAGGGAGACCCGGAGGAGGAGGAGAGGAGGAGGAGGAGGAGGAGGAGGAGCAAAGGGGAATGGGTAATGTGAGAAGGGGTTTCTCTGAACAGCCACTAGTACTACTCCTTTACTCTATCCCTAACACCCTACCTTCCCCCCCCCCCCCGAGTCACCAAGATCCTGTTGGTGCCATCCTTCGAAGGTCTCGTCCAATGGACCTCTCCACATAAAACTAACATGGCACTGAGTGCCAAACGAGTAATTAAGGTCTCGGTTATGTCCCTTTGAAAAGTCCCCAGATAAATTCCTCTCCTTTAAGGCTCCCACAACGGAGCTGCTGGGATTTATCTTCAACGATATTTTGAGAGGAGACAGAGAAGAACTCAGACGGTGACTGAAAGCCGTCGTGCTAACAGCAATGCCACACATTACGCTCTGGTATTTCGAACTGCTGCTATAAATTCCAACATCGGACACTAACTTAAGAATCCCCTTGCTCCAGTGTACTATTTCACAGCAGAGGTAAATTCTAGCTGCAAGTGAAATAAAGGTCTTGCGATTACTGCCATAAAAGCTCAAATATCTCAACAAACAAACAAACACTTATCGATTTTTTCATCAGACTGCATTACTTTGTTGTTCTCATTCTTTCGAGAGCCGAGGTAAACTTGCTAGATCAGTAAACGACCTTCTCATTTTCTTCTACTAATTAACAAAAGGTGACAGGGACAACACACCTGAACAATAAATACGAAACAGGACTAAACTCCTGTATCATTCACTTACATAATACACTTGATTTTTTTTTTACCTGGCCTTCGAAAGGTCAAACATTTCGTAGCATAATAGACCAAGAATATTGACATTTCCAGGGTCTGCTAAGCCACTGTGGGTCACTCGAGCAGTTAATTCATATAGGAAAAATTATCCTTTCGCATCAACACATTAGAAAAAAAAAACCACCTCGTACCAAAGCAATCATGAACATGAACGCCATACCATAATGAGCTCAAATTTATCTTGACTGAGGGAGCTTTAAAAATGCAAGTTAGGTTATGCAAATTTCGCGGTTATAAAAACGTTACAATAACTTACCAACAGGAAAGCTTCTTGACTGAAAAGATAAACGTGAACATCATTTAGAGATCACATATCTCAAAGACTCACACGATTATACAAAAGAGATAAAAGTTGCATTCACGAGGGCCCGTCAGATGTTTGCATTAGCATACCTGAAGATCAGGTGTAATGCCCTGATTACGAGACAGCGAGAACGAACCGCGAAGTAAACAAACTCGGACAGCCTTGCATAAAGAAATTAACAGAGGAGCTTCAATGCAAGCGGGTGAAGAAATCGCCGGTCTTTACCTAAAGCAGAGTGGAGCCGAAATAAAAAAATGCAAACAGAGGGACGGCGCCAGCATTAAGGACACAGACCTGTCCTCTTCCGAGCCGCATTTTTAGCCAGAAAAAAAAGTGAGGAAAAGGAGGGAACCAAAGCTTCTTAATCATGAAAAAAAAGAGTTCACCCATAATTACATAAAATCTTTTTTTATAAATAAACTGATATTACGCCGAGGAAAAAAAATCTGTACCTCTACAGGATTGGTTAAAAAAGAAAAAAAAAAGTAGTAGAATCGCCTGAGGACAGTCCAGTTAAACTAAAAACAGAACTGCACGGATTTTCATGAGAGCAGCATTACTAAGAGAAGCTAACGCCAGCGAAATCAGAATGGAGGGAGGCGGGGAGAAGACTCCAGCAATAACAACAAAAACCAGAAAAATGCTCCAGTGAATTTCTGAGGAGCAACAACACGTAGACACCATCAAATTGCCCTCCATATTCGGCCAAAATCGAGGCAGAGCAAGATGCTGGAGGCTTGCATGCCAAGTAATATAGCGAAGAGGATAATAACCCAAAAGACAATAACCCCGTGTTCTGGGGTTGGGTGGTTAGGAGCAGTAAGTCTATACGGGTCACCCCTAACCCCACCCCCTCCCCAATAAAAGAATGGAAATAACAGCAATGAACTCAACAGCATAATACTATGATAGGGAATAATAACAAATAGTCGAAAAACTAGTTTCGTAAAAAAAAAAAAAAAAAAAAAAAAATAGAACGCAACACCAATGAACAAAAACGTAAGATCCGGATGCACCTTGGCCGACCGCAGGTAAGTAAACAAGCAGGTAAGTAAACAAACTGTTTTCTCCGCCGATTTCTTATCCTGTGAAACATCGGATATCCTCCACGGGTTGTGTCAGACGCAGTCTGTTGAACGCAAAGTGAATAATTTCTTCTATCTATCACACGGTGTTTATGGTTCTCTAACAGAATATTTTCTGAATTCCTTCCAGTACAAAATAAAGAATCGTACAAAAAAAAAAAAAAAAATCACCAAATGTCTCACAATGATACAGCACCAAAAAACGTTTTTGCTCTGCACTACAGTTATTACCAAGCATCAAAGTCACCGCTACAATTCAAAAACAATCGGAAATCCCTAGCTACAGTTTTTCCAAAGAAAAAAAAAAAAAAAACTAAACCATCTTCAAATCTGAAGTGTTTTCCAAAGCGAGAGCTTCACTTAGACCTAAGCGAACGAGTATGATGATGACCCCACCCGAAAGTGCACCAAACGAACCGAACAAAATGCTTCACGAAGCAAGACTAAAAGTCTGCTCCCGCGCCCCGCTGCCGCTTCGCTTTTGCTGGTGGCGGTGGTGGTGGTATAGGACTAGGACCCACGGCGGGGAGGGGCCTGAAGGAGATAAGGGGTTGGGGGGAGGGAGAGGGATAAACTACACCTAGGACCAGAGCAGGGCATTTGTGAGAAGAGGTAGAGGGAGTGGAGAGGGAGGAGGGGGAGGGCCGAAAGGCAAGGGCGCGTGTCAGATTAAGCAGAGCGACTCCTCTTCCCTCGCGCCCTTATCCTCCTCCTTCAACAGGAGCTAAAGCGAAGATCATTATTTCTAGAACGGAAAATAAAAATCGTCCTTTCCTACGTGACCGTTCTCCCCCTTCTCCCTCAGGAAAAAGGTGCTACCTATCTCTTTCAACTGTCTCCACTGAGGAGAAATAATAATACGTCTCATGACACAACAATAGTATTCATAATAATAGAAAGAAGAGGCTGTTCTATAGTATATAATTCTTGGGGGAAAAAAATAGATGTTTATTTGAAGCATTTTGTCATCGTTTGTTTTACTCAGCAAAGATCCTCCCCCAACTGCCTTGTTGACATCCGGTAAGCCATAGCTATGGCACTGCCTTTAGGAACACATCATCAGCAGCAGATGGATAAACCCCAAATCCTTCATCCGATCTCCCCATAATGCCTATTCTTGGTAACGAGAGAGAGAGAGAGAGAGAGAGAGAGAGAGAGAGAGAGAAGAGAGGGCTGGTGGCGAACGGCACTGGCATCCTCATCACAACATAGTGTGGTGTTGACAGTCATGACGGTGGTAATGACAGTTGGCCGCCTGCTATTTGGGTTACCCAAAAGGTAGCGCCGCCGCTAATGTTACTGCTGTTGCTGTGATAGCGCTGATGGAAATACAACTGCCGTGGCTGTGCCCATAAACTAATTGCTTTTATCACCCAAGAGACCTGTTAGGACGCTCCGTGTGAGCTGGTATAGATAAAGACGAAACAACCCTGAAACAGAAGCCATATAACTTCGACTTGAAAAGGATTCTAACCAGGATTTGCAGATGCCTATGAACGCAGTTATTCATAAACAAAAGGATTCAAAGTTCCACAGAGCCTCAAATGATAAATGACTACAGGAAAAAAAAATATATATTAAGGGAAAAAGAGAGAGAATTTCGTCACTCCTTATCAATTTTTTCATAAATCAGAAAGCAACACATTCTATTCGAGTGGAGGGCGAAGAACGGAAAAAGTTAATTTAAAGGTAAGGGGAAAAACATAGGCTTTAATAAAAATGAGGAAATGCGTGTCTCCTAAAAAACTTAAGTTATTGGTTTTTGGAAAGACTGAGACTGGTAGAGAATCAAAGACAAAGTAAGCAGGCGACAGACAGTCAATCAAGGGATCAAAACTAGATTTAATCTTTCCGTTGTATTTGAAAGGGACTATGAGGTACTGGGCAGTTTTTTCAAAGACCAAGGTACCACGTAAAGAAAGATAAATACAAGTAGCTGTAACATTATCATCTACATAAATATTTTAGGAAAAAAACACGAGATCAAGTACATGGTTGAGTTTACACTCTAAGAATAAAAAATAGCTCGGGACAACCCAATTTCACAATATGAACTACCAAATGATCATGAGCACGCCACATCAATTATTTGAAGCGAGCCTTCGTATACTTCGTATGAAATGAATCTGAAAATTGCTGGAACATGAAACAGATCACGATTGAACGAATATATAACACCCGATTGGCGTCCATCGCTGACCACATGTCGTGATGAAGCAAAATAAGATGTCTGAGAACTTTCCATAACTACATCCAAGCAATAAATAAGGCTTAATACACACATAAAACTGCCTAGTCACAGTTAATGAGATACAACGCAACTCATCATTCCTCCAATCAAACGCGCGCAAATCTACAATAAAGGATCCATCACCATATCTGTAAAGAGGTCACGGACAAGACAATGAACTTTCAAGAAAAAATCGGCAGCAAAATAATATCGGAATCAACGGTGGCCGGAGGGAAAAAAGACCTTGCAGCCACTGGAACAATGTTGCCATGATTATACGAAATCCCACTGCACAAAACCAAGGTTACTTCGATTTCTTTGACACTCATTATATCCAGTGCCCTTCACCCCCAATAAAAGATACAATCGTTAATTCACACACTTTCATTCACAACACTTTGCTTCATCCAACAATCAAAGCCGGATCACGGGACGATGATTTGTGGTGCCATTCGATCACGGGCACGTGTATGCGACAATTCTTAGTTTTAACGTAAAATGTAGTCGAAAACCTAGAAAACAAATACCAATATTCGAAAACCTACAAACAAATACCAATTCTCGAAAACCTAGAAAACAAATACCAATATTCGAAAACCTAGAAAACATATACCAATATTCGAAAACCTAGAAAACAAATACCAATATTCGAAAACCTAGAAAACATATACCAATATTCGAAAACATAGAAAACAAATACCAACATCCAAATAGAAAAACGGAAAGCACTGCTAGATTATTTTTTAACCAAATAACGTTAATTGACGCCTTGCGGATGCAAATACATTAAAGGTCAGCATTAATCTACATAATGCAGTGGAATACGCCCTAATACTTCATATTCTTAACATCTAGAAAAAAATTAAAAATAAAATAAAAATGAACAGGCGTATTTTCCACAGATTAATTTAATATGCAAGTTAAATCAATACAAATGCAAAAGTATTTCGGAACCAAATAAGCACAATATGAAAATTCACAAACAGAAAAAGAAAGTTTCACCACGTGAACGAAAGAGAGAGATAGAGAGAAATAGAGCTTACTACCATTAAAGGCAATGATGTAACTCGTGTTGATTATGCTGAAATACCTACGTCACCTCTAACGCATTTCTCGTATGTGAAACCACGCCAGCCAATTTGCTGTACATGATTTTGCATGCTTGACATCGTTGTATTTCTTTAGAAATAATAAGAAAATGAATTGCAGAAATGACGACGTAGTCTGTAGTCCGAGTCTTGAAGGCCCACGAGACAATCACTATCATTTACAAGGAGGTTACAGAGGCATAAAAACGTTCCTTGTCCCACTCGACGAAACGGCCTGACAGCCCTCCTTCCCTTCGCCTGAAAAGACTCGCTCGATTCCCCTCGTCTTGTGTACGTGTTAAACATTCCCTCAGGCCCCTTTACATCCCTTAATCCATTAAATGGGAGATCGTTCTTATGATTGCCCTCTCCTACTAATTCCCCGTTTTCTAGGCCCTCCTGGGTGTCCTAACCTCTCTCACTCTGGCGCCCTCTCTTATTCCTTCCTTCCTTCCTTCTGCCTTTCTTTCCCCACCCCCCACCCCCTCTCCGAAGATAGAATCCCTTAAGGTCTCTCTGCTTATTCTCTTTCCGTTTTGTTGTTTCTATACCCATTCAGTTTCCATAGTTCCCCGCTATCTTGCATTGCTCCCTTAGCTAAAGCAATTTCTCTGGGACGAATTTCTTCGTCTGCCCCGTAATTACTCCCGATGAAAAATCTTTAATTAATAATCGTAAAATCTGATAGCTAACAACATAAGAAATGTTCAAGATTTATACTATCGTTGCGTATGCTGCTTCTTGCAGTAATAAACAGAGCACGCCAAGTGTCCACAAATGAAACAGATTAATATTTTGACATTGGCGAAAAGCAAATATCTTTGCCCTAGGTTCACAAATACTCGGACTGCATGACGCAAAGTCACTCATACCGCACAGTTTCTTTTCCAATCCGGAAAGTTGTGTCAAAAGCTTTATATTTATACGTAAAAACGGAACAAACTTTACCGCTGAAACTGAGGGGCGGGACTCTCTCAATTCACAAAGCCTGAACACCCCATCAATCCTAGATCTCTCCCCTTTAAACCCCAGTGACCCATATACCCCCTTCTAAATATTTCATTCCCCCTCACGAAACCCAGTCCCCCACCCGCTGGGAAACAGCTAGGGCCAACCCCCCAACCCTCCCTCCCTTCTCTCCATAGCCCGTCCCCCAGTCACCAAGCCTCATATGTATATGTATGTGAATGCCGCCCGCCAAGTGATATACGGACCGACGGGGCATCAGAGCTCACCCTACCCTATTTCTGCTCATCTTTTTCGGGTTCTCCGTCACATCATCGTATCGCCACAGACGTCATGTTGTTAGTAGTTCTGCCAAGAGACTATAAATACCATTGCTACGCATCAAAAGCAGCGAGGATCCTTTAAGCAGTCGATGTTGCATTAACTGGAGTGTTTTCAGGTTTTAGGATAGAGTAACCAAGCGTAAAAGGAATTACATTACAGCTAATTGAACGTTATCATCGTTAAAAGACCCTATACGTCTCGCATTTCCACTTCTCGCAGCTTTAGCATTCAAATCTCTATAGCCATTATAGCATTCATGTACGCTACTTTCTTTTCAAAGGTACTGAGTGAATAACAGCTTACATTCAACAATTCGTCTAATTTCCTTGAAATTATTAAGTCTAATTTAAAGGATTCTGAAGTAGCGTCCTCACTTCTCGCTCCTCCATCGTATTGTTCGTTGCTGTTACACGCATACTCTAAGCTCACTAAACCTTAACATAAATGAGGAAAGTGCAGAACTACGCTGTAACCTTTTCAATAAGCTGTTCTTCATCTTTAAAGTAATCATCAACGTTTAAATTATACGTAGTCTAGCTATCCTCACAGTTTTTAATCACATTTGAATACACACATCTGAATCGCATTAGCTATTGCATTGTCTCATAAAGATCAGGAAAACCTTCCGCGTATGGCTGAATTACTGGATTACCTACGCGCCGTGGGTTTCCCGTTGAATAATTGGGCATTCCATAATGGTACTCATCACGGCAAAGTGAAGGACATGGGAAGTCATCTAAGGAACCCGATTACCCATTTAAAAGGCGTAATTGTGGATGAGGGACTGCAGGTTGTTCAGATTTACCTTCATTTCCTTATGTATCGTATCACAATTACCAGCCATAATTACGGGTAACGTCATGAAATCTGCACACGACAAACTGCAGGTTGTAAGTACGGATGGGGGAGTGGTGTGTGTGTGTGTGTGTGTGTGGTTTAAATACTGACATACCTAACTCACACGAAGCAAACCCATTAGCATCATTAGCCTTTTAAGCAGGAAGGCTGCCTTTCATTTTCGGAGCAATTTCAAAAGAGGCAAACTCCCGATGCATAATTTAGATTCATTACGTAATGAAAAAAGTACTGGCGCTACTTATCCAAATTACAAACAGCAATCTTGCATGTGTTTCATTGTAACTCAGATGAAACCAATTCTAACGAACATCATGTCATGGGCCGGAAATATTTCAATTTTGGTTCCTTTGTTCACAATTTTGATGTTACCGATATACTCTGAGAGCTAAAACCTTGTCAGTAAACCAAAGTGATTACTACTTAACGACTAATAAAATGATTCTCTAAAACTTAACAAATGATAAATTCTAATTTTGTTGCTAGTCAAAAACATTGCTTTATGGAGGTAATACTTTATACTTTACTGAATCAAGTTAAGATGAAATCACATGAAAACTGAGGCTTCAAGTGATCAAGAGAAAACTTAATGGATGCAATATCGTGACACTCGTAATTACTATGTCAGTTACATACATCTCTCTTGCAGAGAGAGAGAGAGAGAGAGAGAGAGAGAGAGAGAGATAATACAATACCAGTCACTGAAATGAATGAGGCCTTCTAATCATGATAACCAAATAGATATGATTGCGACAGAGATATTTTGATACGTTAATAATTTTTTTTCGTTACTTTTTGGGAATTACGAAAATCAAGGAAGATTTGACTTTGCTCATTAATCCTCGTAGCTAATCTATGAACTATTACATTTGCTTTTTGACATGAAATACACCAGATGGAGTTTTACAAAAGCTAGATCTTCAATCTAAACTGTTTCACTCAAATCACGCCCAGATATCATAACAGAAAATTGGAGGGTGAAATAGCTAAAGAGAACGCCCACAGTTGCATCAACCTTCAAGAGCCTTGCACAAGAATAAACTGCTCTATCAACACGCCCAAGGCAAAATGTCTTTTCCGTGTCAAGAACATATCACAAAGAATTAACAGCTGATTCAGCTCCTCAGAATGTAAAAGCTACTGACGGTGACCCATACAACCACAACTATTAGGGTACATTATATTGTAAATGAAATGAACAACTAAAAAAGATCTCAAACTGTCCAGTGCACCACAAATTACTCTCTCTCTCTCTCTCTCTGGCTCTAAAGAGAGAGAGAGAGAGAGAGAGAGAGAGAGAGAGAGAGAGAGAGAGAGAGAGAGAGAGAGGGGGGGGGAAGAATTTTCAGAAGAGGGAATTATAAGAAAACATTAGGGCAAAGAGCCACTGAAAACCGTCGGTGGAGACGAGCATCTTGGCCTCCTCGCCGAAGAATCCTTATGAAGCCCCGATAAAGTAGAGAGAGTTCAAGTGGGAATCTCTCTGCTCTCCCGGCCATCGACTCGACTAACGTCCGTTGATTCAGCCGGATAATATTATGGGCAAACATCCGCAGCCAACAGACACCACATAATGTGGGTCACTGAGCAGAGTTCATCATGTCCGTCTTCCTCTCCTGCGGCTGAATTCATGGCAACTGGGCAAACATATATATTATCACCGCTTGTGTAATGACCTTAATGCAAAAAGGACACATGCAATCGCCATGCAGTCCAACGGCGCATTTAACATACTTGTTTTAAAAGGGTTGTCGATAACACGCAATGTAAGATCCAAGCCAAAAGTCAATCACTGGTTTTTTTCAACTGATTGCATTTCTGTACGAACGTAACAATCCCTTCCAACACCCCTACCCAACACGCACGCACGCACACACATACATTATGTGTATACACACACACATTATATATTATATAATATATATATATATATATATACTAAAATATTATATAATATATATATATCATATCATATTATAAAGTATATATATATAATGTCACAACATTGTTCAGTATCGAATTCACCATAGCTTGGGAATTAACTTAAACCTAAGGGAAATTATACTTGATGAGGCGAACTATAGATATTTCAGCCAAACATTAAACATAATCCAGAGCGCAATTTTATGATTTCACTTACACAAGAAAGGATTTGGAGAGAGGTCAGAAGTAAAACACTGAACCCTCTACAAATTTCAGTTTCAGCAACTGTAGTACTTCAACAGGGAGGAAGAAATAGTATAGATCTTGACAGTAAATCTTCGCAGATGGACTTTTTACCAATAACACCGATGCACACAACACTCACCAACTCATTTCTTATTAACGATGCGCATTTTATTTCTTGGCTTTTACAATTACAATCAGCCTTCACAAATCACATGACTAACTAGCACTCCAATACTAATGGCTCCTTTGCATAAATCAATGTTTCCCCGCTATTATTTGCCGAACATTGTACGATCTACAACAAATAAAGTCCACAATGTGAATAAAGACACTCTAATAAGAATTGTGACTTGAGCCCACACACAAACACATTAAGAACCGAAAGAATGATTAAGAGCACAAACATTTCTCCTCTACTGAAGCACAAACACAACCGCGGTCTGGTTAGAGACAGGCGTGGATGTGCGTGTAGCTTTTATCTCGGTCACGGACCACAATTCCCTCCTCCCTCACCTGAGGCCTAAGTTCAAACTGCCGATAGATGAATGACATCACCTGAGGTAATAATGAAGAAAATACGCCACACATTATTTTCAAATGAATAAAGAGAAGAAAAAAAACGGGGAAAACCAAAGTCAGAACGAATGACATCACCTGAGATGATAATGAAGAAAATACGCTACACATTGAAATAAAAAAAGTGATCAGGGAAACCAATGCTTATTTTCACTATTCCACGATTCATTCGCACGTAAGCAAATGTTTCTCCTTATATACAAGCTGCTCACTGTTATCGATAACAAACTGAATAAACATTGTCTGTCACGACATGTCTGGTGGATGTATAACCCAAAAGCAATATGCATTAGCGAACTTTAACACAGATCTTTTCGAGTTCACTTGTTACAGTGGAACAACAACTGCAGCTTACGAATCTTGCATCTTTTAAATCCAACTGGACACAATAAAGAACAATGTCAACATATTTCCTTCATATGACAATGGTAAGAGTGAGGGTTGCCGGGGGGTGGGGGGTGGGGGGGGACTTGCCTAGACATCAAATGCACTGTTGATGTGAATCTACTAATAGTCTGTTAGGAACAATTCCTCAAAAGCATGATTTTTACAGTATCGTTATTTGAAAAGATGA
>NC_087202.1:103750735-103768235 GCF_015104395.2 Macrobrachium nipponense | reverse complement strand
TCCAGTAATCCTTGAAAAATACAGTATATTAGCAGCCCTGGCAAACATTATATCTTTACAGAATTCAAATAACGAACCTCGAATAAACTTTGAATAAGATGAAAGCTTCCTTACAAACTTAAGAAGACAACTTATTCCACTCTAAGCTACTTTTATAATGAAGACTATAAGCAATCTCAAGATTAAGGTATATTCATTGAAAAGGGAATGGAAAGTATCCCTCATATATATATATATAATATATATATATCTATATATATAATATATTATATATATATATAGTATATATATATTTATATATATATATAGACAGATACACACACACACACAATATATATATATATATATATATATATATATATATATATATATGTATGTATGTATATAATACTGGATGGTAATTCTCCATATGAAAAAGCTAGCCAGATCCCAGCTAAACTGATACAAATTTTATATTCATCAATCAACAAAAATATGCGCAGAAATATTCCGAAAATCAGCATAACTTTAAAAAATCATAAAGCCATAGTTCTCATCTCATGGTAAGCTCCAAACACTTTCCTCTATTATTTTCAGCAATGAAATGAATTCAATTAATTGCATTCCTCCATGAAAGTGCAGCAAGTGGTCGAGATCTCATAACTTGACTCAGGTCATTAATTACGAGTACTCAAAGAGGGAAGACATCCATGAAGCGTTTTTTCAGCTGTTCTCCTCCAAGAAAAACTTTCTTTAGCAGACCTCTCTCTCTCTCTCTCTCTCTCTCTCTCTCTCTCTCTCCTCTCTCTCTCTCTCTCTCATAGGTCTCATATATATATATATATATATATATATATATATATATATATATATATGTATGTATTTATATACATATACATATATATGTATATATAATATATATATTATATAAACAGGATTGCTATTCAATTATTGCTTGCATAATTAGACACCCAAGTACACACAAACATCGAACCTTTCCATTCCAAGAATATGAAGTATTGAACGACAAACGCTGAATTGTTTGTTTGTTTGTATGGTGTGTTTACGTTGCTTGGAATCAGTTGTTATTCAACAACGGGACCAACGGCTTTACGTGACTTCCGAACCACGTCGAGAGTGAACTTCTATCACCAGAAATACACATTTCTGACCACTCAATGGAATGCCCAAGAATCGAACTCGCAGCCACCGAGGTGGTACGCCAACACCATACCGACCACGCCACTGAGGCGCTCTCAAACACCGAATGATACTAGAGGTTTCTGGGCAAAAGGGAATATTTTTTAAACAAGATCACCAAAGCAACTGAGCTGATGGTGAGGATGCCAAAACAAAATTACAGGTAAACATTAATGACAGAAACGCTCAAATCATGAAAACAAGGGTTTACCAGCGAACGCACCCGAGAGCGATTTGTAGACGGGGAAGAAAAGAGAAGAAAAAACAATCTCACATATCCATCCCATCAACTCTTCGAACGAGTCTTCAATCACGAAAGCAATTTTCCAATAAGGATTTCAATGATGGCAAATTGGCCGGGTCCTTTTAAGTGGCGTTCAATATCAAGGAATATTTCTCCCAAGATAGAAAAAAGAGGGGGTGGGGGTTATTTCGACTAGAACGAATTCTGAAACCTCCTTGAGTTCTTTGAATGATGAAGATATAAGCGCCTTGAGTATCAAAAATCCTAACAGACATTAAAGCTTCATAACAAAACCCACAAATTAGCTTAAAATACCTTGCATTAATAATTTTCATTTTAAATTAAGATTAATCTCCATGTTTTTTCGCGGTCACACTTGATGGCGAGACATGATATAATTATGCGAAAAAACTTTCTGACGTTGAAAACAAAGGTTCGTAAAGCATAACTTTGCGAAAAACAGTTTAGCAAACTGTCATAAGAATAGTCAAGGACGACAGTTATATATATATATATATATATAATATATATATATATATATATATATATATATATAAAAGCTGCTACGCATTCGGTGATTTTCTCATTACGTACCTGTCTTTGACTATATATATATATATATATATATATATATATATATATATATATATATATATATATATATATATATAAAGAACACTACAGTCAAAGTACACATACTGAATGAGCAAGATCAAAGTTTAACTTTTCAATTCATAGCAAAATCTTAACTTTTCATTCCATAGCCAGAAAAAATGTTCAGACAACAGACTCAAAAATTAGGTACCGTGCTTTTTCATCACCAAAGCACTTTCTAAAAAATAATGCAAAGCCGAGACCATACCTGCCCAAAAACTACATCTAATCGCAGAACATTGAAACAAATCACTGCTGCTGCACATTGCCGCCGAAAGGACTACAACGTTGCAAGCTGTAAAACATAAGTTTCTCTTACTAAATCCCATCGAGGCCTTTTCTTTCTACTCGCACTTTAATCCACTATAAGGCAGGCATCGGATCAGCACCCAACCCTCGCAAGAACCCTCCAAGAGTAAAGTTGCACTCTGGAAATGATATCCAAGTCTCGTAAGCCCCTCCAAGTTGAAAGCGGATCCGTGGCAGACCTCCCCAAATTCGCTGCTGCGAGCGTCCCTGAGTATTGGAGTACGTCATGTTCGAGTCGGTAATCACAATTGTAGCGTCATTTATTCCGGCAGCCACAGTTAGCCACAACCCCTTCCCCAGCCCCTTTCCTTCCACAGACACTCCTCCTTCTCCTCCTCCTCCTCTTTTCTAGGACTTCACATCCTTCGTTCATTTTCTGCAGAGGCTCTTAGCAGCTGACTATTAATAACTGGCCTAATATGATTCACAACATCGTCCAGCGATGCTGGTTTCTTATCACATCTTAGCATTAGAATTGCTATTTGTTACTGAACAATATGCAGATAAAATAAATGTATATATATATATATATATTATATATATATATATATATATATATATATATATATATATATATATATATATAGAGGTGTGTGTGTGTGTGTGTGTAAGTATCAATATTTTTAAAATAAATTGTACATCCGATGGCACTTTTTAACAACTGCTTCTAACACCTACAACAGCAGGTAGAGAAAAGCCAGTCAGTCAGTCATCAGAAGCAGACGGTGCAAAAATCTTGCTACCTACTATATCGCATCCGTGACACGCAGGGAACACACGTGAACACGACCATTCTTTCCGTCCAGCGATATCAACCACATCCATTGTTGACAGAATTCATTCGTCGCACAATGAACTGGGAGCACTTTTTCTTTTTCTTTTATGAAACCCCACTTATAAGCACGATGACGAAATACTAAGGGAACCGTTCACTACCAAAATGCTCCGACTTCGGCGAAATTCGCTATGACCGACGATGTCGGTCGGTCGGCCGAAAGGAGGCGAGAGCAGCCGCCGGTACTGGCTGACTCAGACACAACACTGGTGATGGTCCAAGTCCGCAACCTCGTCACCACGTGTACGCCATGACAGGGGAGGAGGAGGAGGACCATAGCTCGCACGCCCGCTCCCTAGCTCGCTCGCTCGCTTGCTCTTTCGCCGTTTCGTGCTCCGCTCTTCTCCGCTGCACGTGCCCCTCCCATTCAGAAAAGACGCGTACCTCCGTCCACTTCTGTTCGCTGCGATGCATGCACGTCTTAAGCTCTCGTGGAACAATGCATCCACATTTGCATTTTCATGAATATTCACCTCTTTTCTCATGCTAAAAGTAAATGACAGATCTTTCATTATACGCCGTTTTGGAAGACTTTTATCGCACCAATTCTCGTTTCTGTACGTTTCTTGTCAATGCATATTCATGAAATCTGAAATTTGAAGTTCTTGTCACGCAAAATAAAGCATTCACCGAAAAAGTGACAAGGAGATTTTTCACACAAACAGATGAAAGTGCATGAGCGTAAATAACTCCAAAACGAACCCTCTCGAGTTTCATACGCATAAATTACAGTATAAAATATGAAGACGCATTGTTAAATAAATGGGGCCAAGCGGGTTACCAAAAATGACCTCAAATAAGTGAAAGAAACGGTTTAGTTGAGAAATCCCCAAAATATAAGGGTAGCGTCGGTCATCGAGGTCCATAAGCGTGCGCCCTTGCGTAAGCAAGTCGGGTTAACAAGCCAAGGGGAAAGATGTCGCTTAGGGCCATAACTGAGTCGGTACGCAATTCCGCTCCTGAAGTAAGTGGCCGACATTTCGCCATCCACCTAGTGCACTTTGCAACAAGGACGCCTCTTATCAAAGAGGAAGGGAAACGTTTGGAGGGGGGGGGGGGGGGGGGGGGGTTTCTCTGCCATGATAACCGCATGAATGAATTAATGAATGAGAGTTCTTGTAGGGAGTGTCGTCGCGTCGTAGTAGGAATTCGAGGAGGTAACGTCTGGAGATGACATACCATACCGCATGATTTGGTCAAAAGACAACTACTATCTATTTAAAAGAAAGAAAAGTCACGTGGATTAGCACACGACAGCTAATGCTACAGAACGGAGCTAGTTATTAGGTTGTTATGATATATATATATATATATATATATATATATATATATATATATATATATATATATATATATATATATATATATATATATATATATATATATATATATATATATATATATATATATATATATATAACATACATACATGTGTGTGTGTGTGTGTGTGTGTGTGGAAGCCTGAATTTCAAGTCAATGGCTCCTGTGAGATTGTTCCATATGAATAAGGTTCATTTTCTGGATAACAACTGTTTACATGGTTGCTGACCCCGAAAAAATCATTTTTAGCTGTCGTAGAAGTCTTGCTAAGATGAAATTCTAAACGACACCAAGATAAAACTGCTTCAGTAATAAAGAAAAAACAAAATCCTCGTTATTTTCTTTAATCACGACAGACGCGCGAGCGCATAAACATTTATTTGTACATATCCTGATACAACCTCACTGTGTGTGTGTGTGAGTGTGTGTAATATCATAAGTAATACGTTTTCGTAACTAACTTTTCACTCAAGATCTAAGGATGAACGTTATGCAATTCTAGTATCCTTGAAATGGGAAACGGACATGTTTGGAATGCTGCAATGATCACTGATACCAATGTGATACAATAACAAAACTAAGATTCAACTCCATTTACTGCACATCATTCATGGAGAGAACTTGGAGGAGAGCTCACTCAGTTAAAGGCGAGTCACAACAGATCCCATTCGGCGTCGACACTTTCACCAGGTGCCTCAGGCGAAGCTAGCAGCAGCAGCAGCAGCTCCACCAACGCCGCCATAACTTTAGCAAGGTCATGAGAACACTGAGCAGTACAGGAGGAGGGGGAGGAGGAGGATCAAAGAGACGACGGGGGCACAACAGGTCAGAAAGATGAGCTGGTGCATATTATGTTGAGGAAACCCAACACAAGGTTATCGCAGTTCAATCTACATAATCAAACCTCCAAGGACAAAGCTAAAACAGGCCATCTTCGTCAACCCTACGATCAAAACGCTTTTAAAAATGACGAATCATAAAATCATGAGAGATTGGACGAAAACCGTGGCGATTACCATCTTGTAAATATGTATAGATATTTATTCATACATACATACATATAATTACTAAAAGGATCTCAATCAAACTGGATGGTATCTAGCGGATTTATTTTCATGGATACTTGATAAATGAGGACTGTTTGAATAGATAAATAACTCCGCTAGACACCATTCAGTTTGAATGAGGTCCTTTTAGTAACTGTATTATTGCAGAGAACAATTGTGATGTGACACACACACACACACACACACACACACACATATATATATATATATATATATATATATATACTATATATATATATACACACACACACACACACACACACACACACACACACACATATATATATATATATATATATATATATATATATATATATCGACCATACACACTTTCATAGTGGTGACGCCAGTAGCTAGTGTATTGCAGTCCTTAGCATATCTCTAGGGATGAGGTAAGTAGTGTACTCCCAACCCTAATTGAAGCACGTATCCTTCTAAACATAAAGCAAGTTGGTGAACAGTAAGTCGGGATCGAATCATAATCCTTGCAAATACGAAAATATATAGTATGTATGTATGATTGTGCGTGAGTAAATGTTTAGTGTGACGTAGCTCTGATAGAACAAAACGCAATTATATATATATATATATATATATGAATTAATATTTATATATAATATCATATTTATAAATATATATTTATGTTAATATAATTGTATGTGTTTGTAGGACAAATATACATATTATATACAAATACATACATACATGCATACGTAAAACACAAACACTACACAGGTAGAGAAAGAAGAAGTTAAGCATAAAGACATTCTGAATTGCTTTGTAGCGATGAGTAGCAACACTGCTCTCGGCAGCATTCAGATAACCTTGCAACCAAAAAAAGAGGAGGAGGGGGAGGAAGAGTGGGGGAGGCATACCGAATAATCAAGGGTAGAAGGCAAAAAAAGAGCCAAGGACGAATTTACAGTACT
The DNA here is from genome assembly GCF_015104395.2 of Macrobrachium nipponense. Taxonomy (NCBI): domain Eukaryota; kingdom Metazoa; phylum Arthropoda; class Malacostraca; order Decapoda; family Palaemonidae; genus Macrobrachium; species Macrobrachium nipponense. The sequence continues at coordinate 103,761,698 of NC_087202.1, read as the reverse complement.
AGTTCGAGGGATAAACAGAGAATAAGGGAAAAAAAAGGCATCTATGAGCAACATCTGAACCACGCCTCTTCTCTGGGGTTTCGCTGCGGGGGCCAAGCCATAATACACAAACTTCAGTACGACTTGAATCGCCGAAATATGGTAGCTCATCATCAGGCGATATTTCGAAAAACTTACGAGACAGCGGCGTGGGGCTTCACACAAATTTCCGAGCTCTATTTTCCGTCTAGGACGAACAACGAGGATATATTAAATTAGCCTCTACTTCTTTTTAATTTATCTTTTTAATGGTTTTTCGTTCACAGGCGAGTCTTTATTTTATTTAATCTGCTGCGCCCAAGTTATGGAAATGGCCGCCATTACTAAAATATGGTTGTGATAATAATAGCATAATTTGGTTAGCAGTGCTAATGCCATCAAACATATTTTGAAAACCATCATCAATAAAAAAAAAATGCTTATTTCTCTGACTGTCAATGATATATATTCCGAACCGCCAACCTCAGAGACGAAACAAACGGAGCTTCCTGGCGTTAACCTTGAAAATGCTATGAAACAGGAAGGGTCCGCGATACCACAGTCTATGTGGGAGCCACCATAATGACGAAGAGGATGATTCAACTGATTCTAGCAGAGCAGAAACTGAGATGAATCAGAAAACACGGCCGGGAAATGACTGCTGCTTGCAGACGAGAACTTCCCTTCGACTGCCTATTAGTCGTCTGCGGTCGGAGCTAAGTATTGGTACACTCGCCGCTAGGCCAAAACCACACTAATTATTGTTCTGTTGCCACGTTAGGCTGTGTTCAGCCATCACTGCTTCTACTATAGCATGTTCAGGGCAGCAAAACCATCTTCTTCTACAACGAGATATGTACGCCATTCATCTCCGATGCAACTTGTACCAGTCAGCAAATAACAGTTGCATAACATTCTATTATAACTACTCCAAAATCGTCTCCTGTGACCCTCTCCACTAATTTCCAGCACCATCCCCCCCTTCAGTCTGTGATAAATATAACATATAAACCGTAGTCATGCAATAAATTTACCTGTATTTGCTTCCTAAAATCACGAATTTAAAATGGTTAACGTCTACTAAAAATAACCAAGAGTAGTGAATGTACAGTAAATTCCTTGCTCGATACCAAATCTATCAAAAATATATTATACTACGCGTCTATTCTGCAAAATAACATAACCAGTGACCTACATTATTGTGTAACCAAGACTAAGATTCTAGCATGTTTACTATAAATATAAATCCTTTATGTCTTAGTAATAGAATCTTTATATTTCTTCCATTATCTGAAGAAGAGACTCCAATATAGTCTATGAAACTCACTAATTTCCCCTTTTAAAACAGACTCTAACTCTCAGGTATCGAGCTATTTGCCATCTAACGTCACGATAAATAACTTGCAATGTCAACAGATAAAATATCTGCAGTGTCCCACAGAATCATAACGAGCAAAGGTGAACGTTACGCTGAGGTCAATTTTGACGCTATTCGCACGTTGGCTGATATTTCTACGATTAAGCGTCTTCTACTATATCAGTGCATACGAAAATAAATCAAAATTATGTCATCAATAATATATTAGTCTGCTTCAGTACTCACTTCAGTTAACTTTGCAATCTGCGTTGCATTCGTTCTGTTATTGGTTACCAGAATAATATGAAACGCTGGATACATGGGGAATTAATAAGAATTACAAAGAAGTCACCTAATATTAAGAATGAACACGTGATTATATGAATTGGTTTATATTATGTTTGCCTTAGGACTGACAGTTTTTTTTTTATTTAACAAACAATACACAACTTAAAATTTATGGATTCAGAAAACAGATACTACAGTCAGAATTATCATATATGTAGATGCGGTTAGCGATTCTGAGCCATACAATCTACTAACATACCTATGGAACCGATTCGCTCGTAATTCTACCAGCAAGCACAATGCAAAAAAAATGAAGTTGCTTCTATAATTCCTAAGCGGAACAAATACCTTTACATATACTATGTGATTCAATGCATGCTCCCTTCCTCTTTCACTAAAGCTAGCATAGTGAACCAAAAGACTAACTTAGCTATGAAATATATGAAAAATTCTTATTCTAAAATAATGCAAATAAAAAAGGCAAAGGAGCAATTGCGACAATATATGAAATGGCACCATCTACACTTTATTGCAACCTCGCCATCAAAATAGATTTTTAACACTACAATACAACGGTAGAAGAAGAAAGCAGCATATACAATAAAATACTCTTGTAAGGGAAGAACACGAGAATATAATCATAATCGTTATATTAATACCCACTAACACTGAGAATACACTTAAATCGTTAACAACGTCATTATTACCTCCTTAAAAGTACGATTACTTCCATGAGACTAATATGATTCAAATACAAACCCACGCCTTACGCTGTTTGAAAAATAAAACAAAAACATCATTAAAATCAAATCAGAACATGAATGGAAGTAGTAAGACAAAACTACAGACCATTTTCTATTTCTTTGTCGCCATTGTATCGTTGTGTGTGTATATACTACGTCCGTTCTTTGTCATCCATCCAGAGAGATAAAACAACAACCTGATGATCGACGTCCTTCGTTTGTGCATCTCTTTTTCTATACGGCAATTGAGACCCTCCACCCGCGCATTAACGAACAAAATGAGAGGTACCTAAAGATATGGTCGTGGGTTGGGGTTGGGGGCTAGTGTGGATGGGGGAGAGACACCGGAGGGAAGGGCGGAGGATGTGTACCTCCTCTGGCTTCATTTGCATTAGCTTCGCGGCGGTGGTGAATCTATAGACTACTCCGATGCGTTCCAGTCTCAACTTCAGTACAGCACCAACTCGTCCAGAGGGTCCGATTCAAGGGCAGCGACAAAGATGAGAGAGTCAGTCACACCTTTATGATGCTACTTTACAAGCTGATTTTATCTTGATTTTTCCCCCCTGCCTCTCTTCTCTATGTTGCACTTTCTTTGTGTATAGACATTCAATCACTCAAAAGCTTGTCAATGTAGTAAGTAAGCGTCCGGGTGTTTTTTGAAGGCAAATTCATCGCCAAGAGGAGTAACAACGGCAATAAAAACACCAGCTTCTTAACATTTGTAAATGAGGGCACTCCGTATCTTGATCCTATCTTGGTTAAAGCAAGCAATGCAAATACGCAGAATAATATTGATTTTAATTCATACCTGACTCCTACATTTTGCTGCTATATTTCACCATTTTATTGCACTTTGGTACGGATAACGGTCGAGTCTGGGCCGCTGACTTTTCAAGCACCTTGTATCCATAGATGAAGGGCAATATATATGAGGCCCACCAAGATTCCTTTCGCATTGGTTACTTTTGCACTGTCGGCAAATACAAAAGAGCTTACACAGCGCAGTCCACGTATAACGCTCCGGATGAGCCCCGTGCACTTTTGTCAGTCATGGAAATATGTCACAGAATGAGCTTCTTATACATTCATCATTCGCGTGAGTTACTCAAGGATCGTTGCAGAAGGAAGTTGCAGCTCGCAGTCGTAAAACATTACTCTTCTCTTAGTAATTATGGGAACGGTGGCGAACGCACAGTCACAAAGAAGAATAAAATTCCCCTGCCTGACATTTACGATTTGAATACTTTTATCTATTAAGAGTTCATTTTTCTCAGTGTCTTAAGGATTGGAAAGATCGGAGAGCGCAATTTACGTCACGCCAAGAGGAGACCGTTACCGACTAAAATTCTAAGGAGGTTGTTCCTTTTTATCGTGATAAATCCAGAGTCACGCAATGAAGATGAACGAAACTGACATGACGGGGAATCGCATTAAAATGGTCACTGTAATGACTTACTCATGGCGAAGTCGATGGAAATGCAGAAGCTGAAGGCCTCATGGACCCGTCAGCAAGATCGGTTTCTCCACATGAAAGGAATCATGCAGAGCAGACAACATGACATTCTGTCACACGACGCACAAAATTTCACTGCATGCAATCGTCTCTGAAGACGCGAATCTCCTGAGCAAGATTCCAGTGCGCCTCCCACTGCAATCACATCTGCGTTACGTAGTATTACTTAAGGTCTGCAAGCATGATCGTACGGAAAATGAATTAAACAAAAGTATAAATTATCCTTAGATCAACATTCTACGCAAAATTTCACGAATATTATAAAATATTTATGAATGGTGAGACAAGCTGCTATCGTCTTTGCCCCAAAAAATGGTAGCCAAAATATTCTAATTCGAAACAAATGTATAATAATAGATTTTTTCCTACATTTAATATAAAAGTTAGGAGTCTTCTTGGTAGTGTTATTTGAAGGAAATTCATCACCACGAGGAAGAACAGCAACAATGAAAAGACCAACCGTTTTACATTTTACATTTTACTACGTTAAAGCAAGTAATAAAAGTACGGAAAATAGTGCATTTTAATTCATACCTATCTTACACTTACAACAATTGAAATAGTTTCACAAAACGACGTCCCAGATGCGTTCCTCATGGTTCTTGTCTGTTAGGGCACATCCATTTTCAGTGGGTCCATGTCAGGAGGCATCATCCAAGGATTTATTAGGGATCACTGCTTGGGCGTCCCAAACCTACTTTGGTTAGCAATAATATCACTGCCTGAAAACAACCATTCCCTGTTCTATTCCTCGCTTTCCATTAGCCATTGGTTATGTTTCTTTTAATTCTTAAGAACAGAGTTGAACTGCCAAAGCTTCCAAACTCAATACTTACCTCACAGGAGCTGCTCAACATTAAATAGATTATAAAGGACATTTAATAGCCTTCGAAGACATAAATTAAACACACATTCTCTTCCTGAGCAGCTCCCTGAAGACTCCATTCATTTCAATATACTTTCTCGTATGTTCAAAAGAAAGCCTACTTATTTTAAGAAGGCAGAGAACCGAAAACAAATGAGGTCAATATGTGAAGTCAATATGAAAAACACGAAGTAATATGAGGAAACTTGAGAGTGCTGGAGATACAACAAATTAAATTAACAATATTAACGGAAATAAAAGAGAAGGGATGACAACAACTACACGTACGGCCAGATGGGGGAAACACTTAGAAGTAACGAAATCGAACACGTAATGCTCTACTTACCAAGACCTGTCAACACCAACACAATCTGACGTCTTACCTGAAAAGACAGACTAAAATGAAAAAGAGCTTCAAACAGCAGAACCTACTGTTCATCACAAGGGACATACATTATCACATAAAAAACAACGCTAGTCTTAGGAGCCATTTATAAATATATTTGAATTCATAGTGCATAAATAAATATAAAAGGGTAAATATAAACGAATTTCTTGAAAATAACGAAAATAAACACTCATTAATAACGTTTCCCTTCTCAAGTCAATTTCCATTTTGGAATTTAAGAGAAAATGGCCAGCGATATTTGGTTCATACTAATGATTCTTTTATTATAAAAAACAAGTCCTTCTGACTATAACAGTCATGCTTGACAAATAATGGAACCGTTTTAAACTATTGGAGCTTTATGCAATACTACTGCAACAACGGGGTCTCACAGATGAATCATCCAGTTGCTGATTCAGGGGGGAAATTCGTCAGGTCATTGATCTGTGCGGAACAGTCATTCCCCGCTAAATTTTTCCTTCCAGGAAGTTTTTAATTCTATTTTAGCGATGATTTCCGCGGAGGCTACGTGAGCAAAACTAGAGTTGCTTTTAAATGTTACTAGTTCCACGTGTTGGTCAACAATTAAACGGCCTACATTCTATATTACTCATCAACTACAGAGACGGATCTCTCTCTCCACCCGAATGCACTTCCGCAGCCAGAATTGAGCGAGAACATTTCCCAAACAAACAAGTCGCTGTTTGTTCAAGGTTCCATTGATGTTACTGAGTCAATATTAATTATAACAAGGCGGGGAGTAAGGGTAACTCAACTGGACCACATTTCGAAAACCCAGAGTAGAGATTCTCATGGAAATTATTCTATTTCCGTTTAATGAGTATTTTTCAGTGAAGCAACACAAATACAGTAAGACAACAAATGCAATTCCACAACAAAATGGATAATGGCAATTATTGGCAACTGTGATGTGAACACGGTAATCTATTTGGGCAACTACACAGGAGCAAAGAGATGCCTTTGCATCATCGTTGTGTAAGAAACTCATCCGTCCTCGTCCACGACCGTAACACGAGAAAGATAAAACTTCTACAAAACAAACACAAGTCTGCAAATCGGGTCTAATTATATTTTGTATACACGAAGATCACGCAAAAGATGAATTGGGGAAAACTTGACGTTAAAATTAACATACATAAACATAAACACCTCATCTGGAATTGATCGATTAGACAACCGTTAAAGCCAACAGCGATGCACGCGCACAGAATATTAAAAATTCACAATACTATACATCAGAGGCGCAAATGACACCAATGATGTTATTTGCATCCCTCCGCCTAATTGAGGCCTTGTTGTGGAGAGGAACAAATACAATTCTACTACACAGCAGAGTATAAACATGATTTCCACCGCTCAACGTTTTGGCTATAATTCATCTATGATTGATAATAAGCAGCGCATGGAAGTTATTTCTAAGTTGAAACTGAAAAAAATCTATACTTAGTTAACACAAGCAGAATTTCTTTACATTTTCTAATATGCAATTTTTAAGTTAAAGGAACAAATATCTAGACATATATGTGTGTGTATATGTCTTTATATAAAAAACCATTCCCTTTTAATTGTACAAATCATGTCCAATGTAAGGAGATTAAAGGCAGGTAGGTTCTGTAAAACATATATATACCTGTAATACGTGAGAGACTGCATATGACACAGAACTCGTTCAATCCTACTTCTAGCAGGAAAAAAAATTAATTAAAACATTTACCACCACTTAGGAATAGGATGTAATTAAACATTTATCACCCCATAGGAATACTATATCTTCTAAAGCATGATTGTTTTATTTTTACTCTTCTAAAATGGCGGGATATATCTTTTAAAATTGTGGAAATTCGTGTTCAACATGTCAAAGCTTGCAAGTTTCATCTTCTAAACTTTGATATGTGCAATATATATTTTCAAAATTTTAAGAGATATATCCTGCCATTTTAGAGGTATTACTAAAACAAATATGCGAGATATATATATATATATATATATATATATATATATATATATATATATATATATATATATATATATATCTCCAAGTGTAAGATTTCGAGAATGTTTCACCCCATTCCAACTGAAATCAGGGGTATAGTAGGTAGAGATGATTTCCAAGGGTTATGAACATGAAGGTGGAGGCAGAAGAGGGAGAGGAAGGCCAAAGTTCAGGAGGAAAGATAAATTATGGAATGACATGAAGGAAAAGGGTCTAAGAGAACAAGATGTACAGGACAGAGGAAGATGGAGAAGGCTGACTAGAAACAGCGACCCCAAATAGAAATGGGAAAAGCTTAAGGTAAAGAAGAGGTAAAGATGATTAACTGTTATAGAAATATAACACTGGTGTAAAATTTGAGACATAAAAATTTCTGTCGGTAACCGCTTAAAATAAAATTAAAAAATCACTTTATTTCTTTGACAGAATTAATCCGAGATGAAAGTATACTGGTACTTCTAGCTACGAACGATAGAAGCTGTAAGGGAAATTGAGACAAGCTTCACAAGGACCAATCTGGTTGAAAGAAAAGGAAGGCAGTCTCATATATGGAGAAAAAACAAAAGATATGTTAATTCCGAAAATAATTAACATGGCTCAATTCTCTAGTAGAATTTCGTCAGATGGTGATGTGGACGTTAACAGCACAAAAGCAGCATTAACGATCTCATACAATCATTTCAGGCAGCATCGCTATACACAGAAGTTAGATCTGAATTTTGTAAGAGCGAACACCATTATCGGTATCTTGACCTCCAGAATATTCTAAACATAATGATTTGTAACATTAACATTAGCCTATAGACATATATATGTATTATATATTAACAAGTACACAAAAAACTAAATTGTAATTTTTACACAGATAATATATATATACGTATAAATATATATATACATATATATATATATATATATATATATATATATATATATATATATTATATATTTATATATATATATATATATATATATATATATATATATATATATATAAATATATATATATATATATATATATATATATATATATATATATATATATTATATATATATATATATATAATATATAATATTATATATATATATATATATATATATATATTATATATATATATATATATCTATATATATATATATATATATATATATATATATATATATATATATATATACCGATAAATATATATACGTATAAATATATATACGTATATATATATATATATATATATATATATATATATATATATATATATATATATATATGCAATGAATTACAGTAAAAACGATGACAGTGCTCGCACAAATTCCATGAAGAAACACCATAAACACAGGGAACAAGTTAAATCGAATTGAATGGTTTACAATAGCAAACTTAATACTAGACTCATAAGCTGAACTAAATAGCAAGAAAGACGATCACACCACCACCGTATGGTACTGGCCCAAACTAGGCAGCTGTCATCAGCATCAACCATACATTAATAACTGTTCGCGCGCGAGAAAGTTCTATCATCAATCTCCGTCTATTTCATAAGAGCGAACGTGCCGCATGTGTGTGGACGGGGGGATTGCTCCTTTTCACAGTTTTCTCATGGTGTGAAAATGCTTTGGTGTGTATGAGAGACGCCGCTATTGTATCTGGGAATCAGCCACGTTGCCATATGTCATGCCCTTTTTATGAATTTTTTTTTAACTTTTTCGAATAGTGCACTCCATTGCAGTTAATCCTTGCATTAAAATCTTTCCATTAATACATTCAACCGTTTCAGTCTGAAGCCATATCCTCCTTGAACCTTTATTCTTTCTCTAACAAATGAGAAATTCTCTCTCTCTCTCTCTCTCTCTCTCTCTCTCTCTCTCTCTCTCTCTCTCTCCTATTAAGAGACCCAGCAATTTTTACCGATATCACCGCCATTCCCATTGAATCACCCTATTTTCATTATTCAACTTCATTACGCGGCCAGACTTTCCAAAGCGAGCAAGAAGATAAGAACAGTACTGAAGGCACAGTGGATTGTTGAACTATCTGAATTATACAATAACAATCAAATAAAAAAAACTTGAACTTCCTACCGATTCTTTACTTGCAAAATCAAAACTATTTCAAGGTCTTTTACGAATATAACCATTATGAAATCTGCAATGATTCGAAGAACTCTCCCTTCGCATTCGCAACTTTTCAAACTCGGCCAAGCACCAACAGACAAAACTGACAATAATCCTCAGAACAATACGAAAAGCATGCATTTGCAGGAGGAAGTCAATTGTCGTTTACACCTGCTTTGCAATATATGAAAAGAGCCAAGGCAACACTTGAACCAACACTCGGAATGAGTCAGCCTGGGAGAATGAATAGCTTTATTTGTAAACCCTCAAAGTGAGGAAACAATAAAGACAGAAAATACAGAACAGCATAAAAACCTTCCCGAGATCTCGGGACGCTATTTCTCTATCCATCTTCCTGGTTAAGACAACACGTTTTCCCTGAGATTCGGCCTCGAGAATTTTTGTTTCTGCTCCTCTGTGTTCGTGCATGAAAGCATCGACTTGCACAGATAAATTTAAATAACAACTCGCATCACATTTTCAATTACATTAACGCACAGTGGAAAAATTCTGAACAGAAAATGTTCTAAGTGTAATTCTACAACAGAAATGGGTTGATTGAGTTGAACTGAAATGTAGAATTTAGAGACCAAAGGCCAAGCACTGGGACCTATGAGGTCATTCGGCGCTGAAACGGAAATTGACAGTAAAAGGTTTGAAAGATGTAACAGGGGGTAAAACTTCGCATTTGCGCTATGAATTAATTGTTAGGAGAGGATGGAAGACAGAATATGAAATGAAGTACATTAAAAGAAACGAAAGGGGTTGCAGCTAAGGGCTGAAGGCACGCTGCATAGAACCTTAAGTAATGCCTACAGTGTACCCCTACGGTGGATCTGGGCCAGAATGGTAGCTTTAGCGTTGCCATTTCAGGAGTTCCTCAAGGTCGTGTTAGAATGGAATACAGGATTTAGGCCAAAGGCCAATCGCTGGGACCTATGACGCCATTCAGTACTGAAAGGGAAATTGAGAGTACTGATTGGAAGTGTAGGAAAAAAATAGCAAAACTAGTCAAAATTTAAACGTTTGCAAGAGGAGAAAGTTAGAATCAATCTCTCTCTCTCTCTCTCTCTCTCTCTCTCTCTCTCTCTCTCTCTCTCTCTGATGGGAGAATTTCTATGCATATGTAATATGTACGTATCATTTTGCTCTGTACGCTAAATAAATTATTTACCTAATAATTACTAATTTTGTAAGATTAATAAGATTAAATAATAATAAATGCTAATACATGCAGTTTGGTGTTAAGAAAAACCAAAACAGATTTTGTTACAAAACAAGTAAATGTGAACAGAGGGTAAGGAAGCAGGAGTAAGGGAAACAAGGGAGATGGGGAAATGAATGTCAGACCAGCTTATGGAAGTAAAAATGACATATGGTGGCAGGATGAGAGAAGAGCTCTGTAGCAAAACCGGCGAGGCAAAAACGTATCAGAGTAAGCCTATGGAAGAGGAGGTGGAAACGTACGAAAGGAATGTTGACCCAACTCCATGAAACTAAAATGTGATAGTGATAAAAAAAAATGGACGTTGCTGAGATGATGCTCAGTATACTTTGAGTAAGAAGAACAAAAAGTGAGAAACATACATAGTAAGCAGTGACAAAAAATAAAAATAAAAATAAAAATTAAATAATAAAATAAAATAAATAATAATAATTAAAATA